>NW_021319579.1:240976-318890 GCF_001605985.2 Dendrobium catenatum
GATATTTTTAAAGTAATTATTTTAAAAAAGAAAGTCATTTCAAATGAAACTTTAGGTCCTAGTTCAAGAGTTTTTTTTTTTTTTGAAAAATTTTAAAATGTTGAAATTTAAAATTATTGTAAGATAATTAGGATGATAAAATTTAATTTGATAATAATAAAATTAAAGATATTTATTAACTAATTTAAGGGACACCTACCAAGTCATAGAAAAATGATAGATTTAATAGAAGAAAGAAAGAAAAAAATTATTGAATTATTTTGAAATAATATAATAAATAATTAAGTAATGGCCGGTTTGAGATAGCTTTTTTCCTGTTTTGTTTTTCATATAAAAATTATAATTTGCTTGTTTATTGATTTTAAAATTTCGAGGATGAATAGCTGTTTTATACAAGTAGAATAGCTAAGTTATTTTTCTTATAATAAAACTTCATTATCAACTTTATAAAACATTACGGCCATCCCAAAAAGACCCTAAATCTGATGAACATAAATTTATTTAGTGTAATTTTATTTGAATATTATGATCCAAATCTTCTCCACAATTTTATGGTTGATTTCGAATAATTTGCATGTACGTTGATAATATAAAGTGAAGAACACTTCAGTAGTTTGTATTAAACTTCGAGATGTTGGATTTGGTAGGTTTGACAAACTTTAAGGACGACAAATATTGAATTCTAGTGGTGACTTTCTATAGAGATAAGGATGATTTTCTAGTGTTCATAGTGTGCACCTCCTTCCATGAAATCATTTCTAATTCAATTCTCCATCACCATTCATTCATGTCATTCATGCTTTTCATTGATCAGCTTTTATTCTAAAAGTCCTTACATATTATATTTTTACTTATATAATGTATTTGTAAGAAAACAATTATATTGCATCCGAGTCCCTTATATAAATTTATAAATATTAAAATAAATAAATAAATCATACCAAGTGTATGCACACAACTACAATAAATTATACAAAAAAAAAAAACATTCTTAGTTCTTGTAGGTTCTATGTGGTGCATTCATTAAAGGTTAAAAAATAAAAAATATTTGTTTAAGATCGAAGGTAATTATTTTATTTTTTATATCATAAGAGCAACACTTTTGCTTGACTATCACAAGTGGCAAATGAAAAAATAAAAATAAAAATATATATAATGATGCAAAAATAATTTATTTTGCACATAATCATTTTTCATAAATTTATTTGTTAGTATTAGAAAAGTTTAACATAATGGAATGAAAATAGCAGGAGGCTAAAAGGCTTTTTGATTTTTCTGAAGTAAATTAATTACGTGAAAAAAAAGTCGTTCGAGCAAAAAATAAATTTCAGAAGGGATAAATTATAAATAATCCTCACTATAGTAAAAACATAATCATTTTTCATAAATTTATTTGTTAGTATTAGAAAAGTTTAACATAATGGAATGAAAATAGCAGGAGGCTAAAAGGCTTTTTGATTTTTCTGAAGTAAATTAATTACGTGAAAAAAAAGTCGTTCGAGCAAAAAATAAATTTCAGAAGGGATAAATTATAAATAATCCTCACTATAGTAAAAATTTTAATCTTTTAATCATCCTCCTCCCCTCCCCCACCACACACACAACACTATACAATTCCCTCCTTGCTGACGACAATTATATTTTTGTTCTGGCGCACTATTATTTTTTAAATGTTATCTCGTTACTTTTAAGGATATAAGAATATATTGACAAATTTTTTTCACATAAAACCTCATTAAATCGCCACCATCATCAACCAATAAAACATTTTAATTGCATTTTTATATATTTACATAAATATAACTTTTATTTCAGTATTACTTATCTGGTCATGAATGTAGCTTAATTAGCTGGTCCAATTACGACAATTTTTAAATTTCATGTGACCATTGCGAAGAAATAATGATCCCAATTAAATTTTCCAAATAAAATAATATATTTCAGATTTGTTTTTACATTATAAAGTACAGAGTATAATTTATTATAGCTACTTCTCCTGTCATAAATATTAATACAAAGGTACATATACAGGTCATCATGCACACAGTTCTACGT
The DNA here is from genome assembly GCF_001605985.2 of Dendrobium catenatum. Taxonomy (NCBI): domain Eukaryota; kingdom Viridiplantae; phylum Streptophyta; class Magnoliopsida; order Asparagales; family Orchidaceae; genus Dendrobium; species Dendrobium catenatum. The sequence continues at coordinate 243,032 of NW_021319579.1, forward strand.
AAAGAACTGTACACAATCATCTCCCTCTTCTTCTTCTTCAACAAACTCATTCAATAGTTAATTCAGCGACTCTGAACATCTGTGTTTTTATAGCTACTTCCACAGTTTAAAACCATACTCCCAGACCATGATCATTACTTCTCTATTTCAACAACCACGTGGGGCGGGCTTTCGCCGCCGGCGACGGGCTTGACGGCGGAATCCTTGTGCGCTTGATCCTGCCGCTTGAAATGCGCAACACGGCTGAGCTCTTCGACGGCGGTGGCCAAGTGGTGGGCGGATTTAACGACCGCCGATAAGAGGAAAGCCGTGGTAGCCGACTGGAGAATCTCCGGCAAGGACGCGTCCTTCGCCGGTGATAATGTCTTGAGACTTTCGGAGGCTGTCGTGGCGTTTGACAGGTGTTGCGCAACGGCGGTGGATGGCGTTCTCATCTGCCGGATAGCAGTCGCTAGCTCCGCTAATGCCTTCCCGGTTTCGGAGCTCATCTCCGCGCATGCAATTCGGATCCTTTCTTTGAACTCTGTATCTGTGATCACCTGCACATATTTAAATTAAAAAGCTTATTTTGTTTTTACAGCTCGCCTTTATTTATATTTTTATCTTGTAAGCTCTTCACTTTATGTCAAATGAGATTATGAGAAACCTTCAATTAGTAGGAGATTAAAAAATCAGAAGATGATCAGCTACCTTACTGTTTTTACTAGTGGAAATGTGGGAGCTGATGGCTTCCATAGAATACGCACATTGACGAGTTAGAGCTCCGATCTTAAGATACAGCTTCCATGGATGACAAAAGCCAAAACATCCATGGCCTGGCTCCCATCTTGCAAAATTTGCCTGAATAAAAAACCATCAAGAAAGATTATTTTAAAATAAACTTAATTACCATTTATCTTCAATTAATATTCGATCATGTATAATTAATTAGTCATATATTACACTAAATATTTAATTAAGCCACAATTTAATCACTTAATTCTCTTTAATTAAAAAAGGATATATTTTTATATAAGATAATGCATATAATTACCAACAAATCCTCCGTAGGCTTGGAATTAAGAACGGGCTTATAAGTACTGATCAGGAAGGAAGCTTCCTCCAAAATCTGACCACTTCCCATTTTTTCTCCAAAGTACTCTCTTTCCAGTCCTTTAAATTCCAGCAGAATAGAAAATTAGTTAAGAACATGTAAGCATTAATTAAAGTGATGTGTCAGAAGAGGCCGTAGACAATAAAACTTCTTAAAATTTATGTAAATCTCCTAAAATAATATAATGGAAAAAATAATAGTTTTTTAAAGATTAAAAATTGCGTAATGAGCACTAAGCTTGTACCTAACAAGAAGCAAGCAAGCTTGTCAATATTAGCAGGCAGGAGATTATGAAGATCCTCTCCAGCCCACACAGGAAAAACAAAAATGGAGATGGCGACGCAAGTCGCCACCCCAATTGCTATTGTGGAAAGCCTCTGCAGCGCCAATTTAATCAGCTCCTCCTCTCTGTATCCGGACACCGCCACCATGCTAAACGTCAGTATAAATATCGTCACTCCGTAGTCATATCTCGCTTTAATCTCCGGCACAAACCGAGAAAATGTCGCCATGGCCGCTGCAATATCGACATGCTTATTTATAATTGAGCTACTTTTTTATAATTCATATTGGTTTATATAGTATTACCTAATAGAAATACAAAGACACTGAGAAGTATGGGCTCGCCGGCACTGTGACTGGACAGCGCCGCAAGGCGTTGTGCGGCGAGCCCGAGCGCTCCGGCGAGAAGCGTTGCGAATGTCCTGTTGAGGCCTTTGCTCAGCGTTCCACCTGCTCAAAAGAGGGTTGATCGATATGGTTATAAATAATACTCTAGCTTCGTGTTCGACGAAATGCCTATATATATATATATACCGGCGGTGAACTCCATGACAACGACGACGGTAAGGACAGCCCACATGGTGGAGGAGGAACCGAGGCTGGTGAAGAGAGGGTTGACGTAGTAGAAGATGGAGATGAGGCTAATGGCGAGTCCTGCTTTGAAAGAGTGAAGGATTCTTCTGGGGTCTTCTTTGCCTATCTTCTTAAGCTTCTTTCCCAACTTTGCCGCTTTGTCTTTTAAATTTTGAAACAAAGGGAGCCACGAGGTGACGCCAACGTTCTGATTTGTTCTGGCTGCAGCTTCCATAGATTAATTAATTTGTATGTGACTAACAGAGATGCTCGATCGGTAACTGTAAGGAGACGAGCAAGTGAGTAAATTAATGGGGATTGTAAGGAGAGCTTAATTTATATAGGAAGCTAGTCGGCCGTACAAAAGTCTGAAATGTTTGAAAAACTTTGGTCGTATAATTTTTGTCCATTGTGAGTTCTGACATAGGAAATTTGTTGCTGTCTGCTTTGACTTTGGCGATGTTGCAGTACGGTGCGTCGAAGAAAATGACTATTTGAGTGGGTCGGGTCAGGTCGGGTAATATTGTGAGTTTCAGCGAGAAAAATTAAAATTTAGCAAAATTGATAGCCCGTATCAGTAAAGCCTTGTTTAATTTGTTTGATCAATCAATGCGGGAAATAATAGACAGATTATTAAGAAAATTGGATGGTTGTAAAAATATTATTTTTTAAAATGATTACTAGCATTATTATTTTTTTGAAAGAATTAAATAAGAATTTTTTTTATAATTATCACAATTGCAGATTTGGTTCTCAAAATGATTACCCATCATAAAACATTTTTGAAAATCAACAAGAACACAGTAGTCAATCGTATATGTGGTAACATATGGCAATAATAAAATTTTGAAAATCTCTCCAAATTTAAGAGTATTGTTAAACTTGCCCATGCTATGACTGAGTGCTAGAAATATTATATGGAGTAAAAAGATGTAGATTTGATAACATAGTTATAAAATATTGTTTGGAAGTAAACCACACATCCAAAAAATCTGAAATTACAAAATCACTAAGGCATTCTACACCGAAAAATTTACTATAAAAATTTAAGAGAAAAACTTTCATCCCGACTCATAGCACCACAGCTCCGGAGTTTATAGTGTAGCAATGCTCTCCTCATTATCGCTAGCTCCAACTAAGACTATAGCGTCGTCGCGCTGCATCCTAAAACGCTGCAACTCATAAGTGTACATTGCTTTAGCACTCCAATGTACAACGTCGTTGACGCCGGAGCTAAGGATGTATCTGAATCGTGTGGCCACAACAACCATGTGCTATAAGAACTTCAGATATATGTATTGCTTTTCTTTTATTTCGTTCTTGTTTCTTGTTAGCTGTCGCTGTTTCTAAAAGTGACTATAAATAGCTGAAGGAACATTAATAAGAGATAGATGATTTTGAGCTGAGAATTAATTCTTTCGTTTGTATTCTGTATCCTGGCGCACTGTCAGGTGGTGGTGTTTGTTGTCCTTGCAGGAACAGTGGTGATCAGCGACGTCTCGGCGTCCCCGTTCAAGGTCCACTCTATCTTGCCATTGCACTAGGCCGATTGACGAAACCCAATCAGGGTTGTCCGGTGTCAGTCGTGGTTTTGTACGAATGTACTGAAAACCATTTTTAGCGGCAAGCCCCCAAACTCCAACTAGGTGGAGCACTGCTCTCTACAACCCCTTGGTGAGCTCAACTAATAGAATTGAGATCTGAGATCTAAGTCAACGATACAATATAATTGATTCACACAATCAAATCACACACAGCACTAACAAATATTATTTGTGTTTAAGCAAAAATATCAACGAATATGTTATGCATAGCTAACGATTCGAATGGGCCTATGAAAAGAATAAAAAACAGAAGAGCATCATTATCAAAAAGATATAAAAGAGATGCATGCAGTTATTAGTAATTAAGAAAAATGTTTCTTTGCTCAGACTTGTTTTTTCATTTTCCACTGCTATTTTGACCCATTAGAGGTGGATCGATCGTACCATTTTTTCTTCCTGAGTTTGGTACAAGGCAACTCCCTACAGGTGACTGTCATCTTTTAGATTAAAATTCGATTATATAATTATGTATAATATAAAACTTAATATTTTTTTTTAATTTTATTAAAATTTTTTAATAATGATATAATGGCTATTTTTTTTTCCTTATATTTAGGTAAATCTGCCACTGTACAGGCCTACCTTTATTATAGGTGACAATCGTCAAAGAGAACTTAGCAAGCCTTTCGATAATCTCTGAACTCGGACTACTTATCCTTCAACTAAGGCTTCGTTTGGGATGGCTTTCTTACTACTTCTGAAAGTGACTTTTTAGTTAAAAAATTTAAAATTTTGTACTAGAAACTCGTTTTAAGAAGCAGGAAGAAAGCAGTCTCAAACGAAGCATAAATTACACTATCTTCGAATTAATGCTTTCGCTTTTGATAGGGATGAAGGACAGTCAATCATAATAATAAAACAAAATTATCATGCCACCATGCTGTAAGTGCTTTGTTTCACCCTTTTAATAATCTGTTTCTCATGAACTTACACTTAACAAACTCTTGAATCTAAATTAGTTTGTGAGCAATATCTAACCCTACTAGAAAATTTAGCAAGCTAGAGTGAGGAAACAACGAGAGAGATTTAGCAAGCATGGAGAGTAAATGAGATATTTTGTGAAGATGAATAATAGCATGAAGTTCAAAATATATCATTTAATCCTTTATTTATTTATTTTTTTAAGTCGTTTAATCCTTTATTGTTAGGATTAAGAGAGCTACAACAAAAACTACATTAAAATAATAATAATAATAATATATAATACGCTAAATATAGACGGACATAGAAACATGGGTTAGGTTGTAAGGTGAGGATGCATGTGACTCTTTGTTTTTGACGTGACTCTCTAATCTTAACATGATTTGAGAATTTTTCAAGCGATACCTTAGACCCACATGGGCGAGTATTCAGAAGTGTGTTCAAGGTGAATCCATGATAGTAATTCCTCCCGAGTGAAAGATGAGTCTCCTAGATAAACTTAGTTATGAGTCGGTAACGAACATACACTACAAAAAATTTAATTTATTCGCAACATTTATTAGTAGCGTTCTGAAAATTGTCGCTATAGAACCCTTTCAGCATTATTGGTTTAAACTGTCATTATAGAACCTCTAATTTCGACGGTTTTAAATGTCGTTTTGTAGTTTAAACCCCCATTATAATCCTTCAAAAGACACATGTCGGGGCTCAATTTTTTCAATATTATCACGATTCTACCATACGTGCTGCACATTCGTTCTACCTGCTCTAGCTCTTCCTCTCCTTTGTCAATCTGCCCGTCTTTCATCTTCGTCAATCTAGCAAAAGAATTGAAGCCACCGCCCTCTGCAAAATAGTAAGTTATTGTTAAGTTAATTATGAATGAATATTTCTTCATATTATTGTTAGGTTTAAACCCCCGTTTTCACAAGCAGTGAATTATTTTTGTGAGGTTTTTTGGATTGAATATTTATTCATTGAAATAGTAATTTTAAGCATTGTGATTGTCCTAAGCTCTGTATATGCTCCGTCCGGTTGACATACTTTGCATTATTGAGTTCTATAAATTTTTATGCATACATGATCATTATGAATAGAAGAAGAATTTAATTTGAAAATTAATTTTTATCTTGAATAAAATCAGTTTTCTGTACAATATATATATATATATATATATATATATATTGGAGATATTTGTTGATGGAAATTGATTGAAAAGAAGGCTAGTAAAAACTGGCCGCCATTTGGAGCCAGCGAGGATAAGAATTATCTGTCACTTTTTGGTTAATTGGTTGAGAGCTTTGACTATCAACCAATAGATCTTGAGTTTGAGTCTACTAATAAATATTGTAAAAGACTCCTTAGATAAACGATGAATGTTGTGCTGGTTTAAAAACTGCCACTAAAGCCAGCTTGAATTAGCTAAACATCATCATAACTTATAGAGGAAGTTGTTTAAATCTTCTGAGCTTGAATTAGAAATCCACATAATTATTTATTCATGTGCCTTTAGTGAAAGAGAAACTACATTTACAACTTATTATCATAAACACAATTACACCCAAATAATGAAGAAGAATAACAAAATTTGATGCAAGTGTAGAACTGAGGGATGTAACATGACCTTTATAGGAAGTAGGGACGACAAAAGAGAAGGAAATGTTGTATTATGTGATACATATGATAGGCTATATTTCTTTTCAAATAAGTTTAAGTTTCTTAGCAGTGATTTAAACCAGTACAATCATAGAGTACTTTTGATGCATTTGCCTAATAACCAACTCCAATTATCTATTTGTTCTAGTGTATTGTTTGATAGAAATTATATTCCATAGATACGCCTAAATGTTTTTAGAATATTTTGATATATTATACTATATGAATAATTCTTTATTCTAACTAATAATTCCAAAGTCTATTTTCCACTATATATGGACAAAAGCTAGATCACTAAAGCTCAATAGAGACATGATTACATAAATGATATTAATAAATTTCTTGAGTTTGCAAGTCCAAATCATAATTCATCAGGAAAAATTTTATGTTCATGCAAATCATGTATTAATAGATACTTCTATTCAATGAAGGATGTCAAAGACCACTTAATCTCTAAAGGATTTTTTGTTTGATGTGTTGTATGGAATCGACATGCGGATGAACATTACAATGTAGGTGACGGTGCAATGAATCACACATTTCTTGTTACATTCAATTTAGATGTTGCAACAGTTTATAATGAGTATGTAAATATGAATGATATTGAAGGATTATTAAGGGACACCTTTTGTCCAAATATAGTGGATGAACAAACTTAGGTCAATGCAAATAAGCCAAATGATGATGGTGAAAGTTTTGAAAAATTAATATAGGATACAGGAGCAGGGTTGTACCCTAGTTATAATTCTAAAAGTTATTTTTATTATGCACTTATTTTGTTTGAAGTATTTATAGTCTTATGAGTAGTACATATAGCATTTAGTCCGTAGTTTTAATTCCATATAACCAGCACTTTGGATTGAAATGAGGCAAAATTCTTTCATTTTATGAACTATTATACAAGAGGAGAAAAGTCCAGAAAATACTATTGACATTTATCTTCTGTTGAATCATCATAATTAGTTGCAGCAACAACCTAAACAAAACAATCTGAGGTTTGCTTTCCACAATTTTTTGGTTTGCAATGCAAGAAGAGTGTTGCCTATGATCATGAAATGCAGGAATTTATTATCAACATTAAATTGTTGAGGTGTAAGTACTGCAATATCTCAAATTATTGATGCATTTATTTTTAGAAGTGCTATTGGAGCAAAATTTTATAATAGAAATGCTATTGGAGCAAAATCTGAGGTTATTTCATCCTAATGTTGTATGGGCATGTTTAGATCTAATATGGATACTTTCTCAATCATTATTTGTTTATATAAATCATGTCAAATACTATTTGTGATAAGGATTAAAAAAATATTGTTAATTTTGTAGCAGTTATAATCACCATTAATCTCGGGCAATAGTACAAGTTATACATGCCACTATTCTAGAACATTAGAAGCATTTTTAACATATGCTATATGTCCCGAATGGTGATGATTATAACCGCCACAAAATTTAACTCATTACAAATCTTCTCCGCCGATTGTAAAACTGCTGTGAAATGACTTTGTAGCATAAACCTACCACAACGAACATGCAGCTGTTTTCAAACCATTGCAAACTATTTTGTTGTAATTAAAAATATCACGAAAGCCTATTTTAAGTGCTGTGAAAAGTATATTTTTTAGTAGTGATAATCGAGGAGTCACAACTCTAGTAGGCTATATATGTGCATGTTCTTGTAGCTTTGACTAGGACAAAAATGGAAGCTGAATGTCCTTAGCTAAGGAAAACTACTAAGAGGAGTGAATCTTCCTCTGATGAAGAAGTATTGAAGCAAGTCCTCCGAATGAACTCATATATCAAGAATGGGTGCATCATTAATCTTATCCTTCAGGGGCAAGCTTATATGCTACGAGCTCCGATGCGACAAATATTGTTAGCATAGAACAACTTTACTTTATCATGTACCAACTATTTTTACTATTTTACCTATTCTGTCTATTTAAGGAATCCTGTACACACCTTTACATTTGAATAATAATTCCATATTTTCCTTCTTCTTCTTCAGTCTATCTGCTCTCTGCTCTGTTTCCTGATTTACTTTCATGGTATCAAGAGCCACAAGATGGGGGATCAAGATTCAGCTTCTTCTCTCCCTCCCTCCTCCACCGCTCTCACCGGAACCCCCAACCCCAAGCCTTTCATTCCGGTTTCACTGAAGTTCCTCATCACAAACATCAAGAATCTTCTTCCCCACCCTCTCACTACCGACAATTACGCCATCTGGAGAACTCAAATCCTCCAACAATTCACGGCTACCGGTTACGTTGGACATCTCACCGGCGACGTCCCTCAACCCACTGCCGACAACCCGTCCGCTCACACAGCATGGAAACTCGTTGATAGCACGTTGATCTCGACTCTATTCTAATGCTTGCTCATAGATTGATTCTAGTTATCGCCTCTCCAGAACAATGCTTATTTCGGGTTTGCATTGTTTTGACTAAGTGTCTCTCTTGGCCACGACACTATGATCGACCTTAAAAGAATCAAAGTTTTTTAATATGCCTATAAATAGATATAATATCCCAAAAATCCTAAACAACTTACTCATTCAAGTAAGATATATAAGTTCAATGAGATGATGCGCGCGCGAACTTCTTTACAGTCACATATTTTTTTTCCCTGAAAAGTAAAAATTGTTCGCACAAAATGATGTGAAGTATTGAAGAAATTACCAGAAAGCCATCACTTAATAAGTGGGAGACAGATCAAATTCCACCACTATTGTTTATGTAGCTGTTGACCTCTATTTTCGCTCGAGCATTTTCGATCAACATTATTAGACCTCATCGAGCTCAATTCGAACTCGAATCTATTCGAATTGATTTCAATTAGTCTCGACTGCGTTCAATTAGTCGATTAATTATGTCTCGGAGACCCACAGTAGCATTAATTCTATCTTTTGTGGAGCATTTTTTAAAGAACATATACCAATTATAATAAGGGAAAATTAAAATGTCATGAATAAGGGAAAACAAGTAACTTTTTTTATTGTTTTGTAAAATCATTTTTCAATATAAAAATTTTTAAAGTCAAAATTTTATACTAAAATATTTTTAAAAAATAATAACAAAGAAAGGCTAAATAGATTTCTATTTCTCTCCTTATCAACGTACATTATTTGACTTAACCTAATAAGTGGCATGGAAAAATGAAAAAGAGAGATGCCTAACTTTTGAGAATAATTTAAGAAAAATTTCAAGTACAGCTGCAAGGACTACGGCCGGTACAATTGATCAGGATGCTTAATTTGCTCTACAAGTCAAAATATTTTTTTGGGACATGCGGGATAGCTCAATCGTTGAGCGCAGACAATACCTCCCGCAGGCTCCCATTTTTTTTTTGGGGGAATTTTGGGGCCAAAGGCCCATCTATTGAATGAAAAAGAAATTACAAGTAATAGAAATAAAAACCCACCCTAAGAACAAAAGCGGGGGGATAAAATTACAAAAATAAATGTAAAAAGAAGACTATACCACCTAAAAACAACCCAAAAGGTATCAAAATGTGGTATACAAACTTGATCAGGACTCAGAAAGAGGCTGTAGCGGCAAACGAACGGGACGTGTAAATGAAAATAGGTCTTCAATCGCCCCTGGTTGCCAGATTTGACCATCCAAGGAGCAGAGCTACAGCGGTCATCATTGTCCTGCAAAATTTGTCTGAAATGAAAATAAAACCAGTTACCCTGGTTGCCCTTAGACCCTCCAGGATAATCACCAGACCGAGTAAAAGCTCCCAGCAAGTCCATCCAGCACAAAAATTGACAGCAGAACAAACCAACCCAAATTCTCCAAGCACAACAGCCAAGGAACCAGAAAAGAATCCAGGCAACAGAAAAACAGAGAAAAAATTAAGTTCAGCACAGTAGATGTTTGAGATTCAACCCATTTTTCCAGTTCAGAAGCTTTGCACCGACAGCCTTTTTAATTTTTCTACCCACTGTAGTAAAGCATTCGATGTTGTTGCCAAAGATCCTATCATTACGAGCCCTCCAAATGAAGTAAATAGAAGTGTTTATCAGCAGACAGAAGAAATTTAACATCTCCTTAGTATCAGAAATTTCCTCAATGAAATCAAAGATCTGGTAAAGGTTAGGGCGTAAAAGAAGCGTTTGAGACTGAGGAATCAGAAAGTTCAGAATCCCAAAAGAGAAATCACACTCAAAGAAGAGATGAGTATGAGAATCTCTACCATCCTGACAAAAGGTGCAGCAAGGATTCACCAAGATACCACGTTTAAGCAAATTGTCCGAAGTTTTTAAACCGTTCTTAATAGCCAACCAACCATAGGAGGAAAATCTGATAGAGGAGTGCTTATGCCACACAAAACGGTGCCAACTTACATTCGGAAGATGAGCATAAAATTCTTTGCTAAAAAGTTTGTTAGAAACAATATCAGAGTTGCGCCACAAACAGCAACCCACATCATTCCAAATAGGAACAGAGTCAATCAACCTCTTAAGGTTAAAGGGCCAATCTTCCGGCACATGCCAACGGCCATTGTGCATAATAAAAGAAGTGAATTCCTGATTAATAGAAACCATCCAGCTACAGTCCGCATTTAGATCCACAATATCCATAATAGATTTCCCAAAACACCAATGGTCCCAGAGGAGGGAGAAATTGCAGTTCGGACTAATCCTGAGCTGCAGACAGTGCTTTTGTTGCTGGGCAATGAGGCTAAGGTGTTTCCAGAAAGGGGAACAAAGTTTAGAAATCGGAGACCAAAGCGAGATGTATTTCCAGCGCCACCAGCTAAACAGAGGGCAATTTGTAGTGAGAAATCTCCAAATCAAGGAGCAGCTGAAATTAAAGGAAAGAGCATCAAGGGAAGGCAAGCCCAGCCCTCCCTTAGCTTTTGGGAGGCAAGAGTCTTTCCAGGCAACCAGCTGGATTTTTTTAACAGTGATGTCACGCCCATACAGAAATCTAGAGCACAGTTTGTTTAAAGTTTTTAAACAGTATTTGGGTAGAATAGAACCTCTAATCCAGTAGGCTATAGAGTTAAAAATAGTGTATCTCAGATATTGGATTCTACCTCCAAATGATAGCATTTTTGCCTTCCAACCCTCCAAAGCTTTAGTAATTTTCATAATGAGAGGTTGAAAATCAACCTGAGAGAGCTTCTTCACAAAAATAGGAATACCCAGATATTTTAAAGGCCTTAAGGTCTGCTGGATATTAAGGAATTCACAGATATCTTCACATAAATGGCTGTTTTTTGAGAACAGAATCGAACTTTTGGAGGGGTTAATATTCAGACCAGAGGAAGCAGCAAAGCGCCCAAGGATATCCTTAAGGCAGGAGGCCTCTTCAAGGTTAGCCTTAGAGAACACAAGCAAATCATCTGCATAAAGAAGATGGGTAATAGCAGAATTACCCATAGAAATCCCAGAGAATAATTGATTGTTCTTAGCTTCCTCAAAGCACTCAGAGAGACCATCCATGACAATAGTGAAAAGATAAGGGGATAAGGGACATCCCTGTCTAAGACCATTGGTAGAGTTGAAATACCCTTCAAGAGATCCATTAATGGCCACAGAAAAATGAACATCTGAGATACAAGATTTAATCCAGGAGATGAAGATAGTGGGGAGCCCTTTAGCCTTCATACGGTCCAGCAGAAAAGGTCTGGAAACAGAATCAAACGCTTTGCGAATGTCAAATTTTGCACAAAAGAACTTCTCTTTAGGCTTGGAGTTGAAAGTACCAAGGATTTCCTTGGCAAGAATGACGTTGTCAGTGATAATCGCAGGCTCCCATTCGATTTCTAAAATGGCCCCAAAAAAAATATTATTTTTTTAAATTGTGGTGACAAAAAAGGAATTATCATATAGGAGAATGTTATCATAATAATTTTTAATATTTTTAATAATTAAGTTAAATAGGAAATAATAATAATGATAATGATTTATAGGATAATTTTAATTTAAAGGCACTGAAATGAATAAAAAATTATCATTTTTTATTGATGATATCAAATAGACTTGATTATAAAATTAATGGAATATGCTGAATAAGATTTGCTCGTGATTAACATCTAACCCTACTACTAAGTTTGGCTAGGTAGAGCAAACGAATATGACGGAGAGTTAGGTAGTGTATATGAAGAGCGAAAATCCAAGTGATTTATGTGAATATTAATATGACTTGAAGTTCAAAATATATTTTTCAACCCCTTATTTATAGGGGAAAACCGTAAAAGGGCTATGGAGGAAGTTACATTTAAAAAATAGAGTAGTATATGATTTGACAAGTAATATTGCTACAAACACATGAAATAAGACATAATGTTCACATATGACCATCAGTTTTAAAGTGGTATCGGATATCCCCGGCGTACGTGTACTATGTGCAAGTCATGAGAAGTCCTCAAGAGAATTTGCCTTAGATTATTGACTCGTCAAGTATGTATTTCCATAGATTATTCACCATGCTCGATCTACTTCATACATAATAGAAATATTATTGATAATATCTCACTTGTTATTCAGCTAAACAATAAGTGTTTTCACAACCATAATTATAATTTTTTGTTCTAAATTTAAATAGCCTTTATACTATTAACAGGGAAGCCCTTCTTCATAGGCTCTATCCAAAAGATTTTTTGTTATTTTTATGAACTAGATTGCTTCATGTATCAATGATGTGTCTTATTCAACTCTACTAATGATTAACACAGCTTAATTAAGATAACCCATCTCTCCTTTCCTATTCATTTTTGCCATGGATTATTTTTATTGTTGCGCTCTTATGTTATGTAATCAAACAAGTATTAATAATTTAATTTATGGTAATGATTTTTTTTTTCGACTCTACTAATGATAATATATTGCACTCACTTAACATTCTCCTAAGTTCCTTTACTAATTACATAGAGCATCATATTAATTTCACTTAATAGGATACCTATTCATTTACTTTTAAATGGAAACTACTAAATCCTTGTGATTGTTAGAGGACTATGTTAGATTATGTACCATTGAGGTATCTCATGCTCCCTCTCAGTGTTAGTCTAATTTTGACCAAGGACTTTTAAGCTTGTTTTGTGGGCTCAATAGTTGAGTTATTAGATGGAAAGTTGAGACAATTTTATGAGTTAAAAAATGCTTTATTCAACCAAAAATTTGCAACGTTAAGACTAGTCACTATTATTGATTAACACAAAAGAATCTAAGTTTAGCCAAGTCCAATTTTTTTAGTATTTTTTAATTTGAATAAGACAAAAAAATTATATAAGTTTATGTAGAAGATATTTAATTTAAATGTATTGAATTGAATAAGAAATTGTATTTTTTTTTTATGGATCATATCAAATGGACTTGAATTAGAAAGTTAATAATTTGTATTGGATTTGAATTTGTCTGTGGATTACTTATAATTATACTAATAAGTTTGACTAGGTACAAGAAAGTGCTGGTAGGAAAGTTAAAATAGCAAGTACCTGAGAAGCTAATTCGTATGATGAAAAATAGACAAATTTTTTATGTATTTGATAGTAATAAATAATAGCATCATGAGTAGCCCTTCGGCATGATTTTGATCTACCTTTCATAATAGCCCATCTTTAATGAAGTAAATTTCATTTAATAATTAAGTAGGTAGCATTATAAGAAATTATATATATATATATATGCGATTTTTAAGAAAAACCAAGCACAAATCAATGAGTAAAAGAATCTAAGTAAAAAAGTTATAGATAGTTATAGATATAACATTCATTTTTATGTTTTTAAAATTAACTTGAATTCGACCGATGAGATTAGGATCATCCGAGTGAGTTTCGAGATTTGAGTGTTCTTCCTAATTATATTCTTAGCCATTTGTTCTTAAATAAATAAATAAATAATGAAAATAAAATTCACAAAAGGAGCATATAGAAAATTAAAATTTTGCAAGATTAGTTCTCCTGCATTTAGGGTTATATAACTAATTTTACTATAATGTTTATCTTTATGATTACTGAAAACAATGCTATTTGAATATACGCAAATCTTGAAAAAAATAAAACTTGCTTCTAAAATATTTAACGTAATATAATAATTAAATTTTTGTTTATATCATGGCTTTTTCTTTTCTTTTTTTTTTTGTGTGTGTGTGAAGAAAGCTCTTTAGAGCGTTATATTTTATCACCGTATTCTCTCATTTTGTTCAGTAATACATTACATGCTCTACATTATCTTTTGTAGACCTATCAAATTATTAGAATCACGCATTATATTTATAATTTTTTACAATCATCAAATAAATATTAAAAAATTTATTTCATACGAATTAGTATGATTGTTACTTGATGCACATATATATATCATCTCTCTTTCACTTAAAAATTTTGAATTTGAATATGCTGATTAAATTTTAATTATAATGATTTTCTATTAGTCATATATCACACTCATAAAAAATAATTTAATAAATAAATTTATACTAAATTAAGGTCAAAATATCTCACCAAAATTTCTCCTTCTCTATATAGACAAGCCTTTTTTTTTTGGATAAGTCCAAAGTTTGGAATGAATTCAGTCTGAGTAATTGCCACTAGTCTTTTGTTTTTAGATGTGGGCCATTAGATTTTCTTATCCTTTATGGGCCAAATTCTGGGCTTTATCGCGTTATTACAGTGCTTTGTTATTAAAAAAAACAAAAAAAGGAAAAATCCCGCACGCGCCTGAACGGGAATTCGTTTCGCCATTCATAAATTTGATGCTATTAATCCATTCTGAGAGGGCGATCCTTATCCCGTTGGCATGCGCTATCATGTGGGCGATATGACTGCCGTTGGCCTATGGAAATGAGGCTATCGACTATTTTAAATTCTATATTAAAAAAAAAAGTATATGCATCTGTTTATTTCATAATAAACACTTACAAAAAAAACTTTATGTATGTTTTAGTTTCACGCCTTTAATACTTGCAATCAAACGACCATCAAAGAGTAACCTATTTTGCAATACAACATGAACTTATTCGGAGAAATTATTATGTGCAATCATCGGACGGTTTAGAGGCGAATCAAGATACGTCATGTCATCCGATACACAGCGGTACATAGTACCGATACACAACTAAAACATGACGTTGTGGGTCCTGATTCGCTTTCGAACGGTGTCCACTGACTGCACAGAATAATTTCACACCGATCTGATTGTTAATAAACAAGATAAGAATAATCAGTGTATGAAAAATGGCATAAACAAGGAAAACTTGCTATGAAGATCAAAGATGTCAAAAACAAATTAACTTATATTCTACCTAAAGTCTATATTAAGATTTCATTTGGGACTGCTACAATTTTTTTTTTATAAAGTTATTGTGAGGTTGTTGTAGGAAAAATAGTTTTCTATCAAATAAATTTTTTTGTGGTAAAAAGTAACTTTTCATCACATAATGTTTTTGAAAATCAATGAGGAAACATAAATCAAATGAAACTGCGATTAAAAAATAAAATTGTGAGAAAACTTTTTCGAAGATACCTTAACTCCAAGTTATCAAAGCCATTCAGCTAGCGGTCAAAATTACTTGCTTAGCTTTACGACTAAGATTGCTCACCTAGCTTCTCATCAGGAATGTCAATTTTTGACACGACCCGAAAAAATCCGGGTTAGGGTCAACCCGGACCCGAAACGGGTAGGGTTCGGGTTGACCCAGCAACCCAAAATTGACCCGAAAATGACCCGAAATTGAGACAAAAACTCCTATTTGACCCGAAAATCCGAGATTGACCAATTTTTTACCCGATTTTGACCCGAAAATCGAATATTGACCCAATTTTTTACCCGAAAACTAGTAATTTTATGTTAACTTTGAGTCATTCGTGTCGTGTCGGGTTGACCCGGATTTTAAAAATGGGTCGGGTTCGGGTTGACCCGAATAATGTGGGGTTAGTTCCAGGTTCGACCCGAACTTGACCCGTTAATCCGAATTGACACCCCTACTTCTCATAACCACCCTCCAATGTGCTAAAACTACTACCTTAAGTATGCTAGAAACCAAGCAAACTTGTGGGGTTAGCGGCAACATGGGTATATTAAAAAATAAACAAATATGACAATCAAAATTTATAACTTTCCTACAACTAAGTAGCATTGGAATTGTAAAAAAAATGAGAATGTTCTAATTATGATAAATTTTAAATTTATTCTGAGATGAATAAATATAATAATTACTCAATTAATTAACTATGATTAATTATGTTAATATCAAAATAAATTTAAATTTTAAAAAATTTATCATAATCAAAACTTAATGAGAATTTTCTTTCCCAAAATCTTCATTGGAAAGGTAACGTCATTTCTTAATTAATGGAAAGTCTGTGCTCATTTTAAGTATTATTTGAGCATTGATTTATATTGGAAAAAAAGTACATCAGATTTGTTTTTCGTGCGAGTTCTATGTTATATACTATATTTCAAAATAATTAAATTATTAGATAATATAATTAAATTATTCGATAAATAGAAATAATTTGTTAGATAATATAATTATGGTTATAGTATCAAATAGTTTTTATATATTTGCCTAATAATTTAATTATATTATTTAATATTTTAGCTATGTTATATTCATCAATATTTATTTTTTTATACTCATAAAAATATATAGCTGCATTGTGATATTAAAAAAACGAGGGTTTAAAAATTCAAACAACTTTACAACGTGGACAGCAGTGCCACGTGACACACCAAATCATCCCTCAAGTGCCACGGTGGGTCTGTTAGCTAGGAATTTTTATTAGGTCCGGATACCTGACGTAGCTCTACATCTGAACGTCAATAAAATGTCACCACGTGCTCTTACTCTTTACCGCGCGGCCCGACTACTTGATCCGGACCAGAACCCAAAATGTCTATGTATTAGCTGATTTGTACATACCAGGATATTGCTAGGTTTTGCTTGGTATTGCTCGGTAACGAGAAATACCATTTTGCCAAGACCAATACCTAGCAATACCTAGCAATAAAGAGCAATACCCCGGTTTTGCTAGGTATTGCTCGGTATTGGTCTTGACAGAGCGGTATTTCTCGTTATTGTCAAGCAATACCTAGCAATACCGAGCAATACATAGCAATACACGAACATAGCAATACCGGGTTTCCGTTCCGAGTTGGGTAGTCGGACCGCGCGGTAAAGAGTAAGAGCACGTGACGACATTTTATTGTCGTCCGGATGTAGAGCTACGTCAAGTGTCCGGACCTAATAAAAATTCGTTAGCTAGGTCTCATCTCAAATTTTTATTTTTATTTTTTTATTTTTCAGTTTAATTAAATGTATTAAAAGGTGATATATTCTATAAATTGTGCCCATTCTTTTCATAACTTTCACAATTTTTTTCCTGGTTTGGTAATTAATTTTTCTCTTACTATTTTTTTTTTATTAATACTTTTGTGGCAGATGTAGATTTGATCTTAAGGACTTTCATCTTCATTTGTCTCTTGATCAATAAAATAAACAGTTTAAATATTCAAACAACTTTATCAGTCAATTTTAAGGTTTAGGGTATTTAGGAATACCTAAGTGGTATATTCTCTAACCACTAAACCTAAAAGAAAAGAGGATTAGGAGCTCAAGTCTCCAATTAAAAAGTTAAGAAACAAACAATTAAATAATGATATCTTAGAATACACTTGGCATTGCATTGTTCTCCTAAAGCAATACCATATATATTCGGATAGGGATAGAATTAGGCTGATAATAACAGTTATTTAAAAAAATTCTTTGGTCAATTGCTAGCATACTTAATATTTTGCAGAATATTATCATGGTTATTTTGCACCACTCACAAGATAATTAGTAAGGAGAAAATTCATTGATTTTTTTTTTTTAGGGGAGAAAACTCTATGTATATATATATATCAATCAGTTATAAATTTAAATTTTTTTTTTTTCGAGATTTTGATTAAGATGCTCTCTCTTAATTATTAATTATCGGGGCTTCATTTTGAAATTATTTACATATTGTTTTCTTTAGTGGCTTTCTAGGTTACCATTCGTTTCATTCAAACTCCAGATCTCACGTCGAAATTTAGTATGTGAACAATGCAACGCCAATATTACCTTCAGACTGTTCTCCTACACCAAAAAACCTTGGCTTGTGAATTTACCGAAGAAGTGCGGGAATGAGGAGAAAAGCGTTCGAAAGAGAAGAGAGATGGTTACCTTGGCAGGAAGCACGTGAAAGAGGAGAGAAATGAAGTTCGTTTGGAGATGAATTACACCATTTTGAAGTTTTACTGTATTTTAGAGTGTAAAATAGATTTTTCGGTTGAAGACGCGCAAATATATGCACAATTCATTATTAACACTTAACACTTTGCCTAAAGCAAGAACAACATGAAGGCATATATGTGTTAAAGACAAAACTCTTGCTAACATGTTCACTGAATGTTAGCTCACCAAATAAAAATTATTTAAAAGCGTGGCATAATCAAACATTTAGAATAAAAAATTGATAAAGTTAAAAAGTTTAAAAAATAATAAAAAAAAGGATTAAACTTTCCCTCTTTCCATCCAGAAAAGAAAGCAGTTTAATTAGGAAAAATGGGAGTCATTTTCCAACCCAAAAAGTGAAGAAGGTGTGCTTCTACACTTCACCCACCATATTAGTTTTGGTTATTAAAATTTACCAAAGAAATTAGATTAAGTATGGATGACCGACCACTGCTGTTAATGACATGGACAGCATTGAACTGTTTATCCACGCACATGTGGTTTGTCGCATTGGTTTCTCATAAACTCCACAGCTTTAGGATCCTTCACACGTGCCTATAAATTTGCCCTAACATTTCACACGCCCCTTTCTCCTTGATGTGGCTATTATTTGAATGGAAATCTTAGAATTGCAAAACCATTGATTGTCGATATTCGCCGTCGTCTAATAGTCTAATTATCATTACTTGGTTCTTGCCACCTTCTGTAGCACCCGATTGTTGTTGGTAGAAGTTGAAAGTTGGATTCAAATTCATCTAAAAAATTTAAATATAAATGTTGGATTTGAAGTTGTTCTAAGATGATGAGTAGGTAATCTTCATGTTAGAGCTATGGAGTTGAATGGATTTGAGAGAGTACGGAGAGTGAGGGATCTGTGTATATTTTCAATAGGCAGTGCAAAATCTAGAGAGAACAAGAAATGCCAAAAGATTAGAGGTTTTAGTGTCAAGTTGGGTTTTTGCTTCTAGTGTGGCCCATGCTTTCGGTGCGAGTTCTTTGTGCTAGTCTTTATGACCGAGCATGCTAGGGATGTTCTTAAGGTTCTATATATAGGGTGATTTTGTGATGATAAATATTCTGGTCATAACAAAGAGTCCATTGGGATATGATTTAGACTCTTAGAAGCAAAAGAGTGAGTTCTATTGAGTGGAAGTGATCGCAAGCTAAGGACTGCTTGAATCTAGGAAATCATATCTACGGCTCTTGAGGAGTTTGCATCTCTGGTAGTTGGAATGAGGATGTCAACGACAGTTGAGTGGCCTTGAGCATGATGAATAATGATGAATGCACAATTTCTGCTATGATAAGTGGCATCTATGGCTAGGGTGAGTCTGAACAAGTCATTATGTGAGGCTTGTTGAAGGCGATGACTCATCGATCCCACTTTTCTGTAACAACCTTCGCATCACAACTGCACTGCGAGAGTGGTCATGATTTAGTAAAATAGTGCTGACCAGTCCATTGGTTGCCGCTTTTTCTTATGATGAGTGCTTCTCTTGAGAGAATTATTTGTTTGATCCGATTACATAAGTGAGAATCCGTTGAGCACCTATGAAATACATATATGAACATGTAAGTGTATACAATAAACTCTTATTACAACTCTAATTTTGTATAAGTATATGCTTCAAATGATCTTCACTTAACAATGAATTAATTACTCTCTATATCTCCCACATTATCTAGCCAGTAGAAATTTATTATATATGCCTTCATAAAGTCCTTTAAAATCCCGATCGTCCATTTTATCAGTACATGTTTCAAAATTTTGTTAAATTATGTGTTATTCCACATGTACACTAATACTATACTATTATCATCTAAATACATGCAATCAAGTGTTAGTAACATACTTTAATAATCAAAGATTGAATAATATTTTTACAATTCAGTTTAGTGCTACAGTCTCAGATTTTATTTATAATATTCTTAATTGCAAAAATTATTCTACTTGATTAGCTCTATTTGATGCAGTATTAAAATAAATAAAAAAAATTTAATACAAAATGTTTCATAGCTCAATTCATTTGTTCAAGAATTTAGAGACAATTGATAAATTTTAAACATAGTTATCATCTTCATTCCCCCTTGTTTGGGTTCGGGTGCTAATTTTTTTTTTTAATAAAAAATGTTTCATACCTTACAATACCCCGGTGTTGTGTACCCGAGCGCTAGGGCTGTCAAAATTGAGTCATGGGTTGGGTTCGGATCAAACTCGAAACTAACCCGACACTAATTGACCCAACCAAAACTCGACCCGTTTTGCAAACAAAGTTGGACTCGATCCGATCTGGTTACTGGGTTGACCCGACCGTACCTGCGGACACAACAACGACAACGACAATGCTGGCAGTGACACGGTAGCGCCGACTACGACATCGGCGGAGCGACTTCTGGAAGCAAGCACCCGTACACATGGCAGATGGGGCGCAGGAGACACAGACACATGTCAAATGACGTGATCAGTGACGCACACGGGCAAATGCGGTCAACTGGTCATTCCGGGTCATTTTTTGAGTTTCCGAATTGACCCAAACTTGAACCAATTTTTGAAACGGATATGTTAATTGAACCTAAACCCGAACTGTTTCAAAGATAGGTTGATCATAACCCGAAATTTTTCAGTTAGATTCGAATCAGATTTTTAGGTTGTGCCAAATATTGACACTCCTACCAAGCGCCCCTGGGGCTATGAAGCTTGCTGGGAGAAAGACATAAAGAAGGGCGTCGCAACACTCCTAAATGGCACCACAACGCTTTAAAACAGAATGAATAGTTTTTCTTTCTCGTTTTTCTCAAGGGTTGCGTCCCTTGGTGGTATTAACGTGATTTTCTCTTTTACTTAGTGTGTGCAAATGGTGTAAGAGAAAAGAGAAAATATATAGTGAGAGAAAAGGGAGATATGTACTTATTTCTTATTGTGATTTTATGATTTTTTTCCGATTTTGAATTTTTACACTTTAAATACTATTGTCCTTTAATTTCCACTGTATTCTTTTTTTTCTTGTTTGTTTCACTGCTATATTTTACTTACATCCCAAACACTATATAATAACCTTTAAAAATTTTTTGAAACACAAAATAAAGAGAATCAGACAAAAATCTCAGTCTAAAAGATGTCAAATGTTGAACATCATTTAGATTTTACACTCATTACTTTAAGTAAAATCATGGCGGTCAAATACATCAGCCCAATTTAGTACCTGGACACTTCATTTCCTATGACAAGTGGCATTAAATCTTAAACCAAGTCATTGGTGGTCCAATACAAAACAAAAAGGCAATACCGATATTCCATCTCTTTGAAAGCTTTAGTTCTCTGCTGAGATCTTTTGGGGAGATGCATATGGACTGTTGGAATGGCCACATGGTGTAGCCTGCGAGGTCAAGATTCTCACTAATCTTTGTCCATCTTTTTCCAATTTCATTATTTCATCTGATGCCATAGCAGTTTTTTTTTTTTTGGAGCTGCTTTGTTGCTCCCATCTCACCCTTCATTTTCCATCATGAGGAATGATGGTGGTTGCACTCTGTGGTCTAAAAGAAGCAAAACACTATAGAATCCACCCATTCCAACGTCGTTATTACTTATCTTATTTCTCTTCTTCATCTTTCAGTGCTCTTCATCTCCTGAGAAAGTTTGAGTGATCCACATATGCTGTCGTTCTATTTTTTTTTCTGGCCGTTCAGATGGAAGAAAAATAGAGATTATTACGTGCAAATCCGGACAGCTAGAATCGTTCAGATTTCTCTCTATTTACAGTCAATTACAATTATTATAGAGCTGCGCTTTGACTGCGTTTTTATGATAGATAGATAGAAATCCGGACGGTTCTCTTCAGTCCGATGTCCACACACAAAAAAAGTTGGAAGAAAAAGGACTGAAAGTTAAGGGTTTTTTTTTTCTTTGAATGACATGATAGCTGCTTTAGATGAAACTAGTGCTGTATCATTGTTTTGAGCTGTAGAATATATCTTAGCCCTTTATGTTGTATGTAATTAAGATTTGATTTGATAATCCTGTACTTGTTGTTGTTGCAAGTGAGAAATAGCTTTTCTATAGAAGCACAATACATGCGTGTGTGAACATACTAAGGTTGGAGCGAGGACCTCAATCAAGCTTCGTTTGGACAGTACTGTTTTTTAGTAAAAAATTAAAAATTATATGCTAAAAAGCTGCTTTAAGAAGCTGTAAGAAAATAATTCCAAATGAAGCCTCAATTTGGTGGCATTTGGCATAATTGTAGGGCAAATTATGCTCTTTATAATATGGAGTAAGGAACATGGAGGCCAAATATGTGAATATAGAAGACAAAAGTTCAAAGATGGGATGTCTATTTATTTTTCGATGTGCACTGCTGTGCTGTTATATTTATTTCGTAGAAGCCTAGAAGGCATAATTATGTTCTATTTTTTACTATGTTCTATAAATTTTTTTAGCCATAATAATATTCTTTGAAGTAATACGATTCAAAGTAGTCATATTTTTCAAGAAAATGCGAGTAAAAATATGAATACTTTAGTAGTATTTTGTTTTTTTTTTTTTAAATTTTGGTCACTTTTAAGAGCAAACTATTATTCATATGATTAAAACTATTTTTAATTCTTTTTAGGATTACAAATAATTTTAGTATCAAAGAACACGTTTCGCTGCTAGAGTGTTGATGTCTTATATTAAAAAATAGTCCAGGATATATGAAATGTTCTTCATGAACATTTCCAATAAAGTAATGGCCCTAAAAACTTCCAGTTATATATGCCACGAAAAAATTAACATAAAGTCGGATCAATAATTGGTTAGCGTATGTTTCACCAAATTAATACTATCTTGGATGAGCTCACAAATTTCAAACTTATTTGCGCTAGTTTTGTGTGGAATATGATTGTATTGATCAATATGGTTGTAGTATTACCTTGGACTTTAATTCAGTTTGTTGAGCTCGGGGTCCCCCCTACTTAGGTTTGGGTGCTTTGCACTCGAAA
The DNA here is from genome assembly GCF_001605985.2 of Dendrobium catenatum. Taxonomy (NCBI): domain Eukaryota; kingdom Viridiplantae; phylum Streptophyta; class Magnoliopsida; order Asparagales; family Orchidaceae; genus Dendrobium; species Dendrobium catenatum. The sequence goes on from NW_021319579.1 coordinate 266,353, forward strand.
TTTTTCTCCGTACAATGACCCGACGTTGTGTACCCAAGCACCTCTGTGCTGCATAATTTGAAGAAAAAAGACAAAGAAGTAAAGTATTGTGGTACTACAAAACTCGGTGCCACGGCACAGTCGTGCATGCTAAAATCAAAGAGTGAGAACACCGTGATGCTCCAAATTGGTATTGCAGCTCTACGAGGACGGCTTCACAATTTTATTTTATTTTCACATTTTTCATTAAGAGTTGGGTCCCTTAGTGGTTGTATTCTATCTCTTGGTTAGTTCTAAGTTTAGAACGATGCAAGAAAGAAGAGAAACACAGAGAGAATGAGATAAAAACGTGATCTAAACAAAATTTTCCCAATTTTATAGTGGATTTCTTGATATAGTGTATCTCTGTGGTTGACCCGGTTTCAAGTTTTCCCACATTAAATACTAAAATTATTTCTTTTTGTTGAATTTTCTATTCTTATTTATTTCGCCGTGTGTTTTACTTCCCCCAACCATTTTTACTTGAGAGAAATGAACCTATGATGACATCAAATTGCTCCTCTCCTATGACTGATCAGTGGAAATGTGGAATACATTATGTTATTCTCAATGGGAAGTAAATCATGTAATGATTCTTTTGCCCATGTTCGAGGGTGGTTGCTTCTCATGGATCTAATCCCAACAATTAATCGAGTTAATCTTCTCCTTAACTTCTCAATAAGAGCAACAAATGTCCATTAAAAAATAAAATGATAATACAGCCGATGGTGAAGCTTTCGCCATCAAGAATAACCTTTCTCATGCCATCAATAATTCTAATTCTGGATATGATAGAGACCCCAAAATGGCGATATTGTATTGCACCTATTGCAATCACTCCAGTCACACCAAAGAATGGTGTTATAGCCTTATAGGCTTCAGATTTTCCCACCTAGTTTCAATTAGAGAGCTACTACGTGGAATAAATCTTCCACCCCACCCAAACGATAATTGCGGTGAATCAAATCTCCTCCACCAATGGGAATGAAAACACAGTAATGAAAGTTTTTTTTTTTTTTCTAAGGTCATCTCTGACTGAAAAACTCATTTTTCACTCTAAAATATAGTAATACATCAAAATACAGTAACTTGTCTCCAATTGAACTCTATTTTCGAACATCAAACAAAAATATTCTTAGTATATTCTTTCTAATACTTTTTTCACTCCATTTAATAACTATTTTTTAGAATTAAAAAAATATATGTATAGCAGGTGAACAGTGCGTACTGTTCATCCGAAAACAAATAGCGAAAATTTTGAAGTTCCGTTGGTGCTCGCGAGCGACGTCATACACGTGTTTGATGTTAGACTGGAGAAGACCCAAGTTTAGATACTCATCAGTATCATAAATTGATGCAAATTTTCTCCCAACATTTCTCTTCCACTTGCACTGGGAATCCTTCTCCTGTTTTATTGATACGTGCCATTTGGTTTATCCATTTCACTTATTGTAAGCATCCAAGCATATATGTTATGCATTTTTACGTTTGAAACATGTAAGACAATATATTTTCACATCATTTAATCACACTTAGATGCTAACAAGTCATTAAGCGCTATTAAGGCAAATCAGAATCTCACTGTCTCTTTCTTCCATAATAAAAAATTTAGAAAATGATTGATTAGGGTGACTGAAATGGGGACCTATTCATTCTTCCATAATAAATATGTATAGCAGGTTTATGTTTTCTATATATACTAGTGTACTATGTAACAATATTAGTAATGCAATACAAAAATTTCCTATTCTCCTTCCTCGCTGCCTCGACTGTTTCCAACAAAGAAACAGATCTTCTCATCCCCCCATCTCAAATTCTTGATATCACAAGCTTTTATATCGGCTTGTACCCCAATAATATTTGTTTGCATACTTGGCATAATGGATGAGTGCATATTTCCAACAAAATTTAACATTTCATTACAAATCAAGTATTTTTTGACTTGTCTAAACACAATAAAATAGATCTTTGTCATTTATGCATGCCTTACGAAAAATAGAGATGTTTTTCTAAATAATATTTTAATTGCCTAGCAATACCGAGCAAATACCGAGTAGTACCTAGCAATACCGAGCAAATACCGAGTAGTACCTATAAATACCGAGCAAATACCGCGCATATTCGTTTCGGGTTGGGTCGTCGGGCCGCGCGGTAAAGAGTATGAGCACGTGGCGATATATTACAGGCTACCTGTGTATCTCTACATCAAGTAACCTGAGGCAATAAAAATTCCACTAAATGACGGGCCAGACAACCAATGCATGATGTCACTTCCCAACCATCTCTAAATCACACTTGAAACTCAAGTAGGTTTCATAAACTTCCATCCGGCCTCCTAGAGTACAATTGCAACCTCTTATTACGTCTAAAATATAATTCTCCTGAGGCAAATTTAATAATAAAAATGCTCCTTATCTCATAATTATTTGTCAAGTGATTATAGAAATTTTGTTTTGAATGTGTCCTCCCATTTTAAATTAAAATCATAAAAGTAGCTTGTACATACTCCCAAATAGCAAGCAACAATGAAGGCATAAATCAGGGCATTGGAATATAATTGCACCTAGTTAGATATTCCTATCTTTGCTAGCTAAACATTACATCGAATGTAAATGGACTTACATGCTTAAGCTAAACTTCAAAAATTTCATAAATTAATATAAAAGCCTAACTAACTGCTAAAGGATATACACAATAAGAAGACATTGACTTCTCAAAACTTATTTACCCGTTGCTAAAACGGTCACAATCTTCAAGACTTGTTAGACATATTCTTCTCCAATTCCTCATCCTCAAAATGTAAAGCTTCTTTTGAATGCAATGCGGAACATGCCTCGATACAAGGAAATCAATAATGACTACTTCGAAAAATCACCAATCTCTTGGAAAAATAGAAATTAAGGAATGGTTTTTAGATCTCTTGTTGAAGATAAGGATTAGCTTGGCTAACTCAACTATTATATGATTTTGGCTTCAATCCACCATCTCTAACACTTATGTTTCCATGACAATTAACTCTCATTTCACATCGCCAACAATCTTACATTCCACAAAAAGACTGAACATATTAATATGATTGCCACTTAATCCATAATAAAGTTAGCAATTACTCCATCAAACTCATGCACATTCAATTCGAACACAGCTTGCTGACATATTTGCTAAGCCGCTACTCACAAATACCCTACCCAAACTTCTATACAAGATTATAAAAAAAATGTTTATTATTATTCTTAAGGGAGAGCATTAGAGTCAATTACATATTATATAATGTACATTAATATTATTTTTTTGTTATTGGGTTCCTCTTCAGTGCCTTGGGTGAAAAGTCGATAACCAATACTTTATTTCTACCACTTCTTATAGCTCGTTCTTAATCCATATATAATACGGTGTACCCATTGTATTACAACATACAAATCAATAAAATAAAACATTTCTTTCTCCTCTCCTATATCGGCAAATGATTACGTCCGGTGTCTGGATTCGTCCGGACACCAATTTAGACGCACCACGTCACCAAAATGCATCGGGACCCAGTGTATTCGGATGACGTGGCGTGTCTGGATTGGGTGTCCGGACGTCCGGTAACCGGACGTAATAATTCGCCCTCCCACATCAAAGACTTAGATAACAAAAACGACCCCAGCCATGTGCAAGCTCTAACTGCGAATCTTTCTTCGAGTAGAATGGGCCACATGTGATGCTCAGTGGTGAAGAATGATGCCGAGACAAATGTTAAGTGTCTATAAGACCATATATATTTACACTTTATTTCACATATTTTCTATTTGTTTCATCTATTTAATTTATACGAAAAGGACTCTAATTAACAACTTGTTAATTAGATGGCTGGCTGTTAATCGTCCCTTCCAGGCATCAATCTCTCCAAGATCTGGATGCCCTGACACCTAAACTTTATATGGAACTATCAATGCCTTATATTGGATCAATTCACAGGCATCTATAATAGCAAGGCAAATGCAATAAGAATGAATTAGTTGATCCTTCAAAGACACACACATATCCAATTTGATGTCTTAACCTCCTCTTGTAAACAATCATCACTCTAATTAGCTGAAATAAAAGCAGGTGCGTAGAAATAGAGGTATAAGACAAACTGCTAAATATGGCTCACCTACATTTATTGGTTGGGAGCTTTTATTATGAATCAAGAGTATGGGTGTAAGTGAGCCAAGCCGGCTCGTAAGCTCGTGAGCCGGCTCGAATAAATATTAATATTTTTAAAATAATTAAAGAAAAACTTTCGAATGGCATCGATAGATGGTTGCTTTCCGTGAAACCAACCAACCAAAGCAATTTTGAAAGGTGCATCAAGCGATGAAACTTCTTCCTCCGAAATCAACAACGCCGGCAAACCCCAGTGAGAAGAAATACACAAATCAGGAAAAGAAACCGAAGACTAAGAAGCCCCAGATAAGACCTTAAACAAAAGAGCCGGAGAAGCTCCATTCAAAAATCATGGGTCACGAAGTCGAGCATTCGCCATTCAGTCAAAAAGAAAAAAGAAAACCAAAGCAGACAAAAATCAAGAAAACTAGAGAGAAGCTTCCCTGAGGCAAAAATTGCGGCTAGATCCATTCTCATAGCGAAAGGCAAAGCAAAGAAAAAATCCTAGTAAAGCGAGCATCGGGAGAATTTTTACAAGTTGTTGCTGTTTTTTCAAAAAGTATTGTGGTTGACAACTATTTTGTTATTATAATCAGATATGTTGAAGTGTAGTAATTATTAGAACGTAACTATTCAACTTTTTTTTATTATTATTATAGCTACTATATATAAATGTTATTTTTTCAGTAACGTACAGTTCTACAATAATATTTTAAAAAACTATATTATCAGCCCAAACAAGCTCTAAAATTGCTTTGCTTTTTAAGTAAATTGTGAATCATAAGCTGTGCTAAAATTTATAAGTGATTTATCCTCTTAACCGTAATACATTTCAAGTATGAATATACAAGACTCCAACACTTTAAACCTTCTTGCATTTCGAGCAATTGCGGGGCCTATCAAAATTTATAAAAATAGAACTTATATTGAGTCAAATTGGTTCGAATATTTGAAAGTTTCACAAATTAGAAGAAAAATAAAAATCATTCATCAACTAAAGTACTAAACTCTTCTAAAAATGATAAAAAAGATCTTTATTGGTATACAATTTAATTTCTAAAAATTATGGTATATCACCTAATCTTTAAATTTGTACTAATATAACTCTTTAAAGTGAACTTTAATTATATATTAATAAGTTCATTTTTTTACTCAAAATTCTTATAAATAATTTCTCTTATATTTTATTATTAGGAATAAACGTTGTATCTTTTGTTGTTTGATTGCCTTTAACTAAATAAGGAATCAGAGTACTGCTCATAGAGGGCACGCTAGTGCTTCGAGTCAGATCTAGAGTAGGACATGGAGCTACAAATCTGCTCAAAACTCTATTCAAAAGAAAATTTTTTATTTTAAAAAATAAATAAATAAATAATTTTTTTTCTTTTCTTTTTTTATGATAAAACATATTAGCTGACTACTTTGAACCATAATGTCTAAAATTATACTCTACAAGATAAAGAATATGTTTGAGACGGCAATAATTTTTGTAAATGTGATTTTAAAGATGCTTTTAAAGATTATAATTTTTTTACAAGCTACTATAAAACATCTAATGAGAAGCAGGAAGGGGTTGAATTTTTTTTTTGGTTGGAATATTTGGATCAACTAAGATAAATTCATACACACATTATATATATGCAATGACTCAAACACAAAATCTTCTAATTGGTAGTGAAAACTTCTAACCACAAGATATAATTTCATAATAAGGAGAATTGTTCATTATTCATTCATAAATATTTAAAGCCTTTTAATAACTCATTTAACTATTTATTAAATTTAATACAACTCAAAACGTCCATTATAACATTTGACATATTAATCAATAATATATTACTATTACCTATGCAGATCGGCTAGTAGAATCATCAAATATTTTGCTTTGCTCGGAATTGGCGCGGAGGAAGGGAGCCAAAGAGGAAGAGAGCTCTATTTATTAAATTTAATACAACTCAAAACGTCCATTATAACATTTGACATATTAATCAATAATATATTACTATTACCTATGCAGATCGGCTAGTAGAATCATCAAATATTTTGCTTTGCTCGGAATTGGCGCGGAGGAAGGGAGCCAAAGAGGAAGAGAGCTCTTTTGCCTTCAAACTCCTCTTCGACCACTTTCACCCCAGCAACCTGATCGGCGCCAGAGTTTTGCCCGACTGTTGATTGACGTTGTACAGCTTCTCGATAGCCAATTGACGCCGGATTTCTACCCGGCCACTAACGTACGCCGGACTTCGCCCTGTCGCCTGTTTTTTACCTGACGCCGGACTTTCACCCTTCGTCGGATTTCTACACGACGTTGGACTTTCGTCAGTTGCTGGACTTCTACCAAACGCTGGACTCTATCCTACGCCGGACTTCTGTCGGTCGTTGGCCTTTCATCTGACTTTTACCCGATGTCGGACTTTCTCCCGACATTGGACTCCTACCCAATGTCGGACTTTTAACCGTCGTTGGCCTTTTGTCGGACTTCTAACTAACGCTAAACTTTCGCTCGTCGTCAGATTTCCGCCCATCGCAGACTTTTGCCCGACACCGGACTTCCGCCCATCCCCAAATTTCGGAATTATGTCAGACCACCAATTAACGCCAGACTTTTAGCTACTTAATTGACTACCAATTAACGTTAGACTTCTAGCTGACTGCCAACTAATCTCAATTTTTCTGCCTTGCCACCAACTAAAGCTAGAATTTTGCACTGCCTCCAATTGGTGCCGGACCTTCGTTGCCCTCTGACAACGATCTTTCTGACAACTGTCGTCCTTCGACTACGGTCCTTCCGACCTCCGTCACCAAAAAATGGACCTTCTAATCTTCGTCGCCCGTCGACTACGATCCTTTCAACATCCATCGCCAGACAACAGTCTTTCCAACCTCCATCCCCACCAACTATGGTGCTTCCAACCAAACGAACACGTCAATAATATTTTTTTGTATTCCCACCATGTATTATACTCCATATGATGTACATCAAGCCAAGACCTTCCCCCCAAGGAAGGACCTCATTGTAATTGACTGCAAATAATAGTAGATTCATTCAAATTGGGTCTGTCCTCATGATTTTTCCTTATTTTCAGAATTTTTCACGTAAAAATCTTGGTGTCTCTTATTAATACATTGAATATATAATCCGCCTGCGCTGCTCGACTCCAGGACGCAACAATATCTTACTTTTTATCAAATAAAAATATATATTTGAAATATTTATTTTATAGTTAATTAAATAATTCTGAATATTTTAAATATATTATGTTTATATACTTCAATTGCACCAATATTATAAGTAATTAAGAATGGAAAGATGCCGTGGCCTTTGGTAAAATCCAACACTATTAAATTAACTATAATGATTAATTTAAAATAAAAAAGTTAAAGACAATTCCTGCCATGTCAGCCCCACGAACCGCACACACCCATCAAAAGATACCATAATTAGAGGTAATAAATGGTCACTTTCCCCCAATATTTAACAACTAATAATACTCTTTTACGACCGTAATTAATCCAAACTTTCAAGGGCAAACAGTAGGCCTTCTCAAGCACTAGTTCGAGCTACGCACCCCACAATCCTTTAATAAAGCCGACAGGTCTAGTGGCAGCCCCCCGAAAATCCCGCCAACTATTCGGTTAGTTTCGCTGCATCAGAAGGGAAACGCGATTGGGAACACAGGGAAACGCTTGGGGATCTCTCCGAGGGAATTTAGGAGGTAGCGATGGCGGATTTGGACCAGTGGCAGATACTAGAAGCGGAGTGAGCGAGCGAGCGAGATAGAGTGAGAGAGAGAGAGCGGAGAGAAGGAGCTGCTTTGAAACTATTCTCGTCTACGAGTTTGTGAAAGTTTTTCATGGAATGATTCTGTCCGCGTTAATGGAGCCAGCGGCTTTATAGTTTGTAAAGGAAGCTTGTCTGCCTTTTTCTCATCGGGTTCTCTCGACTACGGTGAAGAGTTCGGTTGCTTCTGGTTTTCTTGATATGGGCGGTGGCCGGAGGCGAACAACAGCGGTGGACTGCGCGAGTGTGGAGCCGGAAGGGAAGAAGAGGGGGCCAGGGCTTAGGACGATGCAGGCTGGGAGGGCATCTTGCCGGGGAAGCTAGGCCGCACGGAGCTGCGAAAGGACGGTTCACTTTTGATCGCATTAAGCTCGTTTCTTGTCTTTTCCATCTCGAGCTAGGGTTCTCCTCGGGTGTTTTTTCGAGCAGATAAGATGGGTTTTGAGCTGAGAGAGACGCTGAGGCGCCTCTGCGTCGAGATTGGGTGGTCTTATGCGGTTTTCTGGAGGGCGATCGGATCGCCAAACCCCAAGTAAGGCTTAAGTTTTTAGTGTTTTTCATGGAATTTTTCTGATTTAGCTTATTTTCTGGTCTGGTTTGATGTTGGGGGGCCTCTTGGAGCTAGGGTTTTGTCGGATGGTCGTACCCTTTTTTTGTTATTGTCGGCTCTTGGCTTCTTGTGATGGTTTTTGTTGGAGGATGATGGAATCTTCTTTTGGACATTTGCTTTGAGCTGTTAAGGATTTGGGCTTTCTCTGCCATAGTGCCTTTTTTTTTAAGGTCCTGGTTGGCTATAAGTAGGATTTGATAAATGCTGAAAATTCTTATTTAGTAAATCTTGAGTGTTGTAACATTCGAAAACTGTTTGATATGATTATTGTTAAATTTTGATGAACTGTTTGCCTATTTGCTTCAAGCTTCAAGATTTGTGTGCGTGAGAGAAATTTTTAAATCAATTTAATCATGTGAGTATTAAACGAATTCTGGATTTAACCAATAATGGCACAGAAATGTGATTTATCAAAATGGTAAGATATAGGGCCTATTTGGTGTCCTATTTTAGGCAGGATTTAAGCAATGTTTATTTTAAATCATGCCCAGCAGAATTTTTTTGACTTTAAATCATACTTTTCAGATAAATCCCATTTTTACCTCTTATGAGGGAGAGAGTTATGGAGCATAGGTTGCAGCGTGATACTAACGTTTCTCAAAATCAAATCGGATTCATGCTGGGTAGGTCTACTATGGAAGCTATGCATTTATTGAGAGGTTTGATGGAGACATATAGAAAGAATAGGGAGGATCTACGTATGATTTTTATTGATTTAGAGAAAACATATGATAAAGTTCCAAGAGATGTGAGAGTTCTAGAAAAGAAAGGGGCTAATAATGCTTATATTCAATTTATTAAGGATATGTATGCAAAAGCTGTTACTTGTATCCATACACAAGGTGGTTTGTCCAAGTATTTTCCTAATTCAATTGGATTACATCAAGGATCAGCCTTAAGTCCATATCTTTTTGCTTTAGTTATAAATGTTCTTATTAGACATTTGCAAGAGGTTGTACCTTGGTGTATGCTTTTTGCCGATGATATTCTTTTAGATTTTTCAATTAGAATTAGAAGAAATAAGGACAGGTTTTCATGAATCAGGCTAGGAATTGTTTCTTCTTATTGATAAGACTAGGGAGGGAGTTGAAGGTAAACTTGAATTATGGAGATCAACCTTAAAGTCTAAAGGCTTTCATTTGAGTAGATCTAAAACTGAATATATGTAATGTAATTTTAGTAATAATAGTTTTAGTGGGGGGATTGTGACTTTTGGTGATCAAGTCATTAATAAGAGTACATGTTTTAGATATATTGGGTCTATTATTTAGAGTGATGGTGAAATAGATGGGAATATTATTAGTAGAATTTAAGTTGGATGGTTGAAGTGGAGGAATGCATCAGGCTTGTTGTGTGATAGAAAAATCCCCCTCAAACTTAAGGGAAAATTCCATAAGATAGTGGTTAGACCTGCATTGCTTTATGGTGCAGAATGTTGGCCATTAGAAGAGAAGCATAATATTAAGTTAAGTGTTGCAGAGATGAGGATGCTCAGGTGGATGAGTGGCTTTACTCTTAGAGACATGATATGAAATGAGCATATACCTGAAAATGCTGGAGTAGCTCCAACGGAAGATAAGATTAGAGAGAGTCGCCTTAGATCGTTTGGTTACATAAAATGACGGCCTTTCGATGACCCGGTCAGGAAAGTAGATGTATTAGATTTGACTTATGTTAAGAAGGATAGAGGTAGATCTAAAAGACTTGGTTAGAAAGTATTTGAAATGACCTTTCTTTATTAGATTTAAATGAGAATTTAACTTTAACAGGGCGCAATGGAGAAAAAGGATTCATGTAGCCTACCCCACATAGTGGTATAAAGGCTTGATGTTGTTGTTGTATTAATTAAATTTAGGATTTGTTAAATTCTATGTTGTAAGAATAATATCAATAAAAAAACGGACAACAAACCCAAAGAAAAAGACATAGATTCAAGTAGAAAATGCTAGATAAGTAGAAAATGCTAGATAGGTAAAAAAACCATGGGCAGAGGAGAAGAGTTCACTTTGTCGAAAACTAGTACTTGAGGAGAGTGGCAGCTCACATAACATATTTATAAAACCCTAATTACATGTATTAAAAGATATGTGAAAAAATAATGAAGCTACATAACATCGGGTCTTCCCCTGCAACTCCATTGGGATTAGTGGTGGGCTTTGGGATTGGGCCTATAATCCCAAACCCTTTGTCACCATAAAAAATCCCAAAAAAAATTCTCATAATTAAAGTTGCACTGCATATGTCACTTGGCGAGCGTTTTGGTCCAAGCCCAATAGAATTTTGATCACAAACTCTTAACGCGCAATTCGTAGATTTAACAGATATAAGGATATCCAAACAGTTATTAGGATTGAGCAAAATTTAACAGTTTCCATGCCAAATACTTCTCAATTTTTAATCCTCTTAAAGATTTACTTAATCTAACTTGTAGCCAAACAGCTCATTAACGTCCCCAACAATTCATTTGGATGTATTTTAGCTAAATATTTCTAAAATGCAGACCAAAGTAGGAGACTAAACTGCCCCTATGTCTGATGGTTACTTTCCTATTTGTATCTACCTTTTTTAGTCACGAGCTATTATTTTATTTGTTTTTAAAAGATGGTTTTTCTAAATGAGCAGTTTCCGGTCTATTTTGTATTTGCTTTGATTCCTTTCTATTTTTATGTGAAGCATGGTTAGCAATGTCTTCCTTGTGAACACTTGGGTCTAACTTGAGTCTTTGCATACCCTTTATCTATGTTGGGGTTTGTGCAGGCATTTGGTTTGGGAAGACGGACATTGGCATGGGAAAGCACAACTTTCAGGGTGTGGTGATTCGAGTTCTCAAGATAATTTGTTGGCTGAATTTCGAAGTCATGGAGAGGGCAGCATTGATGAGTTGGTTAGCAATTCCATGGTACCCCAGTTCCATGTTATAGGAGATGGGTGTGTAAAGTTTTCTTCTTACCTCTTCAATTGGAAAAGTTCGAAGCTGCTGCCGTATTGTTTTACTTTGTTACTCATTTATGGAATTCCTAAAGATGAATTACCCTCTTGTTATAGTTTTTAATTTGTTATTTTGCGACTGTCCTTGATGTAGTGTTATGTTTCAGAATAGTTGGACGGGCTGCTTTAATAGGAAATCATCAGTGGATTCTTAGAGATGTTGCTAACGACAGCGGACCCATATTATCGGTATGGCTTTGCTTTATCCAAGTTCTGTATAGGTATCGGTTTGAGTTTCTTCTTTTCGTAGAAGGATCGTTTTAAAATGTTATTGCAAAGTTGACAAATGCTGACATTCTTTTGAAATAATTGGTTTATCTTCATTGTCACACATGTTGTTTACTATTTTCAACTCTTTTTTTGACTTGTTTTTTTGGTTACCTTATGCATCTGATCTATTTGATAATATCTTGAGTGATATGGTGCCACTTGGCTCTATATCTATTGTATTATTTGTTCTTTTTGAGGCTTTGTTTTGTTATTCATGAATTTGTAGGTTTAGTATGCAATAAGTTTATTTAAAACTATATGATCAATTGTTATGCGGAACCTCCATAACAAATTAGCCTATTATTAAATGAAAATTTTTAATATATATATATTTGAATTTTGCAGCATTTGGCAGAGTTGAAAAATCAATTTGTGTCAGGGATTCAGGTGTGAACGTTAACTTATATATTGCTTTTCTTCAATTTTAATTATCCTTTTGGTTGATTCATGTTGACAATTTTTTTTTCTTGGCAGACAATTGTTATTGTACCTGTGATGCCATATGGTGTTGTACAATTTGGTTCTACGATGAGGGTATGCGTTTAGATATATTCTATATCACCCATAATGGGCATATAAAACAGTCATCGTTCCTGATTTTTGTCTTATTGCTGCTAAATTTTCATTTAACAATATTGCTAAAATAAACGCATGCTAGGATTGGTTCTTGAAACACTTGTTACATTCTTACATGTTATCACTTTCCTAAGATTTAAATCTGTCATATCACTTAATTTATACCTTAGGTCATATGTAGGTTGATCAATTCAACAATCCTTTTCTTTAACCAATTTTTATGGTTATTGTAAATATTTTATGCCAGGTTGCTAATTGTTCGAGTCTTGTTTAGTTGTTAAAGTCTAAATGCTTAAGTTATCAGCTTTCTTTAGAATTTTCCTCTTATTTGGAATTTAAAACTCCTGCAACTTGTTTGAATGCATGGAAATATAGGAAGGTCAAGTTGATACAGTTTCAGAACATGAAACTTAATGCGTTGTTTTAGTTGAATGCTATGCCACCTTTGGTACGATTCCTATGCAGCTTCATTAGTGCCAAATTGAATTGCCTACATTTTTGTTTAACTAGTTACTATTGGTATGATATGGCCAATAGTGTTGATCTAGTCTGGATCAAGAATGACAGTAAAGATACATATTCGAACACACTAGTTTAAATTGTTTAAGAAGTAACATGAAACTTATTGTGTTATTTTAGTTGAAAACTAAGCCTCTTAGGGGTAGCAGTCATGAAGTGTAGCTTAATTAGTGCCAAATTGATTTGCACGTTTTTTTTGTTGTACTAATTAGTATGGGTGCACTGTTGGTTGGTAATCGAGCAAGCATTGTAGCCTTTTTTACATGAAACTAATAAAAAACGTTAAGAAGAATTATTTGTTTACAAACTTCTCTCTTCGATCATTTTTTCCAATTTGAAACCAACATGCATAAGACATTAAAACTCACGTTGGCCTAGTTTGTTGCAACAAAGGGTTGAAAGGATGTGATATATGTCACTTGTCTCATCCATTAAAAATTAAAATATAAGGCCTAAGTCTTATCATAATATATACAAATTATAGGTTGTCAATTATTATTTGCTTTAGCTTGTCCTATGATGACATGTGTTAAGAAGTTATAATTAGTTGCCATCTACTTTAACTCATGAATCTAAACTTTCTTTGGCCTCATTAAAAAGATTCAAAAAATACAAATTGTGTGGAGCATACTATGTGGTTGAGCAATGCACCCCAATTATAATATTCTTTTTTTTTGACTAATTTAAAAAATTGAATCACTTAATTTAATTAATTGTAGACCCAAAATGCTACCATTATTGAAAAGAAAAATGAGATGGAGAATAGATGTTGGTTTTGGCATGATGCCTTCATGCATGTATACCATCATCTGCCTAATTTTTAGTAGAAAAAATACATAAGCATAATCATATGAGAAATAATGTGTACCATCGTGTTATCCCTAACAACGCAGGGAGCCAGCCAGCCGGCCCAAATTGGTCAAACCTAGCAAAATTGTTGGGCGGGAACCAAAGTTGTAGCATGGAGGGGGTTTCAGCCCTCCTTGTGGGGCCCAAGAAAGTTAATATTCACTATGTAAGGGAGGGAAGGAGATGGGTAGAGGGTATGAGGAGAGGCATGAGGGGATTGTGTATGAGCGAATGTGTGCTAAATTTGAAAGGAGGGGCTGATTATGATCGAAGGGATGCTAAATTTGAAAGGAAGGGAGATTTTGACAAAAGGTTTTTTTAGACTGTAATGAAGTGGGATTTTATGGAAGGGTTCAAATTAGAGATTCGAGCGATAATTAGTGTGATGAGGCCTCGTGATTTGGGAGAGGTTATGGAGCTAGACTATTTAGTGGAGGATCAAAGACATCTAAAGAGGGGGCTAGAGGTAGCAGTTCAGGAGGTTCGTACAAAATGATCACCACTTTTTTGGCACCTAAGGGGGCGACACCAGGTATTCTTAGGGAGCCTCCAAATGAGAAGACTGTAGGAGGAAGACTTGGGGGGTTGGGGGGGGGGGACTTTAAGAAGCCTACTGAGACGGAATTATAGGAAAAGAGGGTGAAGGGATTGTTTTTCAGAGGGATGAGAGGTAAACACTGGGGCACATGTGTAAGGAACAAACTCTTCAGGTTTTCACCGTTTGTGATGACGAGATAACTAAGGAGGGAGGTGGGAGTGAGGTAGTGGTGGAGGAAGAAGAGTCGCATTTAGACATGTCGGAGGTCTTCTTGAACTTAGTGGTGGGATTCACTTCAAATCACACCAGAAAAGTGAGAGGACAAATAGTAGATAGGGAGATAGTGGTGCTGATAGATAGTATGACTACCCACAATTTCATCTCCAACCAGGTTGTGTTCCTTTTGGGGGTGAAGCGGGTGGACATAGGATGTTATGGGGTGATGATGGGCACATGGAAGGTGGAGACAGACAGAGTAGTGTGTAAGGGGGTGATTCTAACCATACAGGGGGTCCATGTGAGGGAGAACTTCCATTGGAGTTAGGGAGTACCGATGTCATACTGAGGATGAAATGAATAGATCTTGGGAGACACCAAGGTTAATTGGGGAGAACTGGTGATGGAAATGATGGAGGGAAGGAGGGTGTTGATCAGAGGAGATGCGGGGTTATCCAAAGCCATGATCTCTCTCAAAATCATGGTGAGGACCATACAGGTGTGGGGGGAGATTTTTGGTGGAGTTGTAGAGCTTGGAGGGGATCAGGTTGGAGGAGGGGGAGACTTCCCTCTTTCAGTACAACCGTATATACAATAGTTCAGTGTGGTATTTCAGCCACCTCAGAATTTTCCACCACTGAGGAAGCAGGAGCATGCCATCATCTTGAGGGAGGGGGTGTCACTGATTAGTATCAGACCTTACCGATACTCTTAGATCCAGAAGGATGGAATCGAGAAATTGATTCGGGAGATGTTGGAAGCAAGAATTATCAGGCCAAGCATGAGTCCTTTCTTAGCCCAATTTTACTGGTAAAAAGAATGATGAGAGTTGGAGATTCCGTGTCGATTACTATGCCTTGAATAAGGAGATTGATGGATTAATTTATATATATTCTTTAAGATAAAGAATTTTATTTGATAGGTAGAAGTGGAAGTGGAAGAATTTCATTTTAATTCCAGTAATTTAGAAGTGACAGTTAATTAATATAGCATCACAAGTGTGGCAATTAATTAA
The DNA here is from genome assembly GCF_001605985.2 of Dendrobium catenatum. Classification (NCBI taxonomy): domain Eukaryota; kingdom Viridiplantae; phylum Streptophyta; class Magnoliopsida; order Asparagales; family Orchidaceae; genus Dendrobium; species Dendrobium catenatum. The sequence goes on from NW_021319579.1 coordinate 281,864, forward strand.
TGCAGCTTCATGATAATAAATATAATATATTTTACATTAATAAAAACTTAATATACTTATATAATTGTTAATAAATCATAATAATTGAAATGAAAGGCTAGAATTTTTTATTTGAGTAAATAAAATGAAAGGCTAAGATTCTGTTTGGGAAGAAACTCAAACCCCTTTCATATTAGTTGTATAGATATGTTATAGATTGTTGTGGAGAGATGAGGAGTAAACATCACAATGATGAAACAAGCAAAAAAGTAAAAACAATGGAAAGTAAATGACACCAAGATTTAATGTGGAAATAACTAAAATAGGGAAAAAACTATGGAGCCACACCACACCAAGAAATTCACTATGAAAATTGGGAGAAATAAGTATAGATCTATCTTCTCTATCATTCTCACACTTGCCATAACTGAAAGTATAAGAGAAAGCCAAGTGAATAAAACTCATAGGGACGCAACCCTTTATAAAACAAGAAAGAAAACCATCAAGTACGTCTCACAGCATTGATGCACCGCACCCGCTAGTCTCTGTTTGACAATGCTGCATCGCTCATACACTCAATGCTATGTCGCTTAATCTCTGTCTTGACTTGTTGTGGCGCCATATCTCGATCGTTGCGTTGCTCTGCTCTTTGTCTTTAAGCGTTGGGGAGCTCAGGTACGCATCGCCGAGGCGCTCGAGTATGCCACACCGGTACGGAACGTCGGGGCGTTGTACCAGAAAAAATGTTTTTGGTGCTTGGTGCTTTGCACCAGAATCCAAGCTGGGGGTAAACCCCCTGCACCCCTCAATGTACACGACAATCTTTGACGAGGCAACATAATAACCAGATTAATCAACACAATCAGATTCCACACATAACATAGATGATGTTTGTTATCTTTCTCTCTCTCTCTCTCTCTCTATGTGAAAGTGCACCATTCATATCTTTGAGATATTTTTCCAATTGGATGGATGGATTTCTTTATTTTAGCTCCACAATAGGAAGCCTTCTATTTTTTCCTACACCAATATTCAAATTATTTGGAGTAGCATTCTTTGCACCCCTGGTGGATTGATGTAGCATAAATAAAGTTGTCTTGTCCTAATATGTTTGTTGAGTTATCATTGTTTTTCTTTTATTAGTTCGGTTTTAGTATTCTTTAATTATTATGGGCAATGAATAGTCATTTGTCATATTAGGATAAAGTTAAGTATTAAGTTTTATAATGTAGAATTTTTATTATAAATAAAGTTCTACATGTTATGTAATGGCTGTTATGTTTATTGAAATGAAAATGGTGTTTAGTGCAATTTTATTTATTTTATGCATTATTCCAAATTGTTGGGAACATGGTTGATATTGGTACTCTTGGAACTGGTAAAAATTTCATTTTTGTATTATAAGATAATCTGAAACTTAAAAATCAAAGCTAATTTTTGAAGTTGTTGATGCCTAGAACTAATAAACTAAGATTTCACAATATATTCATGTAACAAAACTTGTGTATGGGTGAGTCAAAGCTGATTTGGGCTCGGCTTGTGAGACGAGCTTAATGAGATAACGAGTTAAGCTTGAACCAAGTTCGACTCGATTAGGTCACAAAGCGGCTCGTTTTAAAAAATATATATAAAATATACTTTAAATACATTCATATTCATGAGTTTAAATAAAAAAAGTTGTTAAAAAATATTTTTAAAAATTATTTAACTCTTATAGGGGATTCATTATTAAGTTTCTTCTAATTTCACATTTTTTTTATCATTTTATCATAAGAATTGCTTGAATCAAAATCATTTTTTTTCTTTCATAATGAACTTGTTGAATTAAGCTCAAGCTTGAGCTCAATTAATTAATTAAGTTCAAGCTCAAGCCGGGGGTGATTGGTTTACACCCCAAATAGAGTCCACTTGGCTTATGAAATTAATGTGTTTAAGGCTTCATTTGGTAATGCATTTCGTCAGCGTTATTTATTATATAAGTGTTCTTATTTGTTGGGGCATAACAGTGAGTTAACTTGTACAGTATAACATACTGACATAATATGCCACTACCAAACAAAGGCTTAGTCTGGCTGATTCAAGTGATCTGTTTGTTTTTTCAGCACAATGAACTTGCTTAAAGTTTTGTAACTTTATGAATTCTTCCTGTTGTAGTAAATTTCTGTCAAAAGCTGGTAGCTGCAATTTTTTTTGGTTATTGCAGGTAATGGAGAATAATCTGTTTGTAAATAATGTAAGAGCAACTTTCATGAAGTTGCTATGTGAACCTGGATCTGATGCTGCCGAAAAGGCTTTGTGTCGAAGCAGTCTTCAACATGCATCCATGAGCTCTGCAGTTTCTGATTACCAATTCCGAGATGATTGCAGCAATACGGATAGATCCTTATCTTTAAGATGCAACCATCAGCTTTCTATATCTTCAGCTACAAAATCATTGAGCCAGACTTCATCTTCATTATCCTCTGGTTGTCATGAAATACTGTCAAAAATTGATTCGGAAAGGCTGTCTACCAAGAAAATTGTGAGTAGTTCATCACAGCCTGTTCCTGAGTTGTGCCAGCCTATGATTCATCCAGATGAAAACTATCACTTGCATCTCAATAACAGACTCGGAAAGGGACTGGTGGATTCTCAGGTAATATCCCATAGGGATATGATGTCTGCAGCAAATGGGATGACTCTTACTACTGACAATTTATCTTATACCGAAGAGAACTTTCCGTCTGTGTGTGGTAGCAGAAATCAGGATCCTGTTAGTGGCATTAAGGCTTCAGTGGAAGACTTGCTTGGAGAGCTTGATGCTTATTCTCTGCATTCAAAATTTGCTACCTTGGAGAGTGCAAATGGTCATGGAACATATACTTCAGCTCCAGCTTGCACTAAGGAAAATTCACATGGCTCGACTCAGAATATTAACACTTCAAATGGAAAACAAGAAATTTCAACAAGTCCTCTTGTCAACAATTCTTCTAGGAATAAATGCCAAGGAATGTCAAGTTCTGGTCATCTAAAGCAGAATTATGATTTACCACTGCCTTATGGTTTGTCGCCCAGATCATGTTATGGTCGTGTTCAAGAATGCAGGCTTGGTATTTCAAGTACCGTTGGTGCTAGTCTAGGCTTTGAGAGTGGAAACAGTTTCTTTAATCACAGTTTCAACATCGGAAATTTGCGGAACCAAGGGGTTGTGATTGGCTCCAGTCCTTTTCATTTATCTAATGAGAAATCTTCAGACTTCCTTCCACTGGCTGCCTCACGGAATGATCTGTTTGATGTGTTGGGTCTTCATGGCAGTTTGGATGGAGGCTTGACTAGTGACCAGCAATTGGCTGTTGATGTCACTTCCTGCAATACTCAATTAAACCACCCCCCTGTATTTTACTCGGTCAATAATGATATATCTTGCACTGATATATTTTCAGAATCCAATACAGACCAGCTGTTGGATGCTGTTGTTTCTAAGATCAATCCAGGTGCCAGACAACGCTTAGATGAGAATATAACTTGCAAGACATCAACGACAAAAGTTAGTAGTTCATCAATTTTTTGTGGTTCTCCTAGTAATGATGGGTCTGCTTCATCAGGTAAAAAACATGGAGAGTATGTTTCTCCTTCAAGGCTGACGAGTAATGCAGAAACAGCAGCTTCAACTTCCGTGAGGTCGGCTGATAGTAATGAAACTGAAAGGTCAGGGTGTTATAAATCCCAAATTTGCTTATGGGCTGAAAGTGGGAAAAACATGAAAAGTGATAAATTGTTTGATTCACATATTGAAAGGGTTGATGAAACAAGCAAGGTTAATCGGAAGAGGCCACGACCTGGAGAGGCCCCAAGACCAAGGCCAAAAGATCGCCAGTTAATAATGGACCGGGTCAAGGAATTACGTGAAATTGTGCCTAACGGGGCTAAGGTAATTTTTTTGGTTTACAAAAAACTTGACTTTGTGTTGTTCCAATATCTAAATATAATTTTTTTATATGCATAATTTTGATTTAATGATGGGATTCCCTATTTTTAATAACACGTGTGCAGTGTAGCATCGATGCTTTATTGGAAAAGACCATAAAGCACATGCTCTTCCTCCAAAGTGTTGCTAAGCATGCAGACAAGCTGAGATATTCTGGAGAACCCAAGGTATGTGTTATCGCCTGTTAGTTCTACATTTTTTTTTTCTTTTTCTGTTAGTTCTAAATTCTTGGAATGAACTGAGTAACACGACAGAGAGCATCATGGCCCGCCATCCATTCTTTCTAATTAATTTAGCATATGTATTTTTATCAATTGAGAGATTATATGTCACACTTTCTAGTGTTATTGAGAAGTTGATAAAATCTATTAAGAGTTCAGGTTTCTAGAAAATTGGCTTGTTGGGGATGGAAGTAAAGGACCGCAACGAAAGAAACATGAAAAATAGAAAATTAGCAGAAATTAAAAGACATCGGGATTCAACTTGGAAAAACTCAAAATCGAAAAAAAAAACACGAAGCCACACCACACCAAGAAATCTACTATGAAAATTAGGAGAAGTACATCTCTCTCTCTCTCTCTCTCTCTCCTTGCTTCTCTTCTCTCTTCAATTTGTTCTCACATTCTAAACACAAGAGAAAGTCAAATTAATAACACTAAGGTACGCCGCCTTTAAGAAAAACTAGAAAGAAAAGTGTGGCGCCAGTTTGGAGCGTTGTGGCATTCAAACCTCTGATCTCGATCCGTTTGGCGATGCTGCGAAGCTCAAACCCGTAGCGCTGTGGCACCGAATTTAGAGCATCGTGGTGTTATGATATGTCATTTCTCCTAGCAAACTTTGTAGCTCAGTGAGCTTCGGAACACAGCGCTAGGGCACTCAGGTACATAGCGCCATGGGTACATAGCGCCATGGGTGTTGTAAGAAAAAAAAAATTCGGGTGCAAACCACACTAACCAACGTAGGGGGAGTAGAGGAATCCCCCGGTAGCTAGCACGACACATTAAATTGAGGTTCGAGGTAACAATATAACCCAATCGATCATCACAGTTAGATTCCACACATAACTAACATGGCTAGTAGGGCATTTGCTTAATAATCAAGACTTTTTTTTAACTCGTTGAATTGCTACTGCCATGTTTTTTTATCTCTTCACATGTTCCAAGTATTCCCTCTTTTTTGTCATAATTTTAGCTTAGACTGTTATTATGGTTTTTTTATTGCATGTAGATATCCCTTTAACTACAATGCTGTTTGTGTGCGCTATGTCATCATGTTCCCTTTATAGAATACTAATTCTAATGAGTTTGAGTTGAATGCATTGGTTTAATGAATACCACAACCTGGTCCAGAAGTTGGTGTGTTGTGCGGCGAGGTGTTTAGAGAAAATCAGAGAGATTTCTAGGTCATGGCAAGGATACCATCTTAAATGGAATAAACTTAACCTGACCGAATCTTTGTTCTATTGTTTTCACGAGACAAGTATATGTATGTCTAGATATATAAGGTGAGAGAGAAGGGATCAATAAAAGAAAATATAATAAATACAAATATTCTTAATAGTGAGAAAATGTAATCGTGTGAATTTCTATTAAAACTAATTAGCACATATGATAATTTAAATATATAATATTTGTGTTAAGCAGATTATTAGTAAGGATGGAGGTGTTCTCTTAAAAGATAATTTTCAAGGCGGCGCAACTTGGGCATTTGAAGTTGGTTCGCAACCCATGACATGCCCGATCATAGTCGAGGATCTTAATCCACCTCGTGAAATGCTTGTGGAGGTAAAAAAATTTTCTTATCCATGCAAAATATTATGATAAGCATTTATCCAGAAATACGCTAAATTCTAATGATTTATAGGATAAGATTAGCAGCAGCAGATGGTCTCATATATATTACTTGCTTTTTAGATGCTTTGTGAGGAGCGAGGCGTCTTCTTGGAAATAGCTGATTTGATAAGAGGATTGGGTTTGACCATCTTGAAGGGAGTAATGGAAGCTCGAAAAAACAAAATTTGGGCACGCTTTGCAGTGGAGGTAATATCGGCCTTTTCAATTTTATGGGACAAAAGCTTTTAATAATGCTAATTCTCTCTGGAACAGGCAAACAGGGATGTGACAAGAATGGAGATTTTTCTTTCACTTGTTCGCTCGCTGGAACCAACTATTGGCAGTGGCGCTGGTCAGTCTATTCATAACAACAACATGCCGAATAAAATATTCAACCCATCTTGTGTTCCTGTTACTGGCATATCTGATCCTTTTCGATGAGCGCGGCTTGGTTTAGGCTTTGTTTGGGACAGCGTTCTTCCTGCTTCTTGAAGCTATATTTTAGTAGAAAAATTAAAATTTTTATACTAAAATACTGCTTTAAGAAGCAGTAAGAAAGTCATCCCACACGAAGCCTTAATCCTATCTCTTCTTCCAGCTCAGGGAGTGCTGAGAGCAGGCTTGGCAGTTGGCATTGCCTGCTATGACTAGCATTCCAGTGGTTATCCCGGATGTTAGCTTTGTAGTTGTGTAGGTTTGTTAATGCTTCTAGTGCCTTGTTTTATTGTGTTTTTTTTTTTGCCTTTTTTTTAGTCTCATTTGATTTACATTTTCTTATAATTTCCTTTGCTTGTAATATGTATGATGTATTATTAAGAGGAGAGGTGGTGGCCGGTTGAAAAAATGTGGATGTGAAACCTGCCCAAGTGTGCAGGTCATGTTTTGCTGTTTCTAATACTTTTGTGTTTTATTGTCATTTTTTTGTTAGGATGTTGTTGCCTAATAGAATTTAAAGTAGTTTCTAGGGTAAATAGAAATTTGTCTATTGTCTTAAATAAAAGTCTTTAAATTTTATTTTAAATACTATTATTCGAAGAGTATGGTTTTTAAATATAACTTCCTCAAGTTTTAATAAATACATGTAATAAAAGAGCTAGTCGGGAGTCATCTGGTGGAACTTTTATTTTATCCAGTGAACGTAAGCTCCTCTACGTTCGGATTTAGGCAAAAAAAGCGCAATACCGAGTACCGAGTTTTTTAAAAAAACTCGGTATTGTACTGTTTTGGTCTAAAATCGAACGTAGAAGAGCGTACGTTCACTGGATGTAATAAAAGTTTCATCTGGTGATGTGTATATATGTATATATAAAGAGGGAATCTTTTTTGTATTTATAGCCTCTCTTCATTCAGCTTTTTGGTTTGTGTGGAGCTTGATGGTATCAAGCTGTTTATTGAGGTGGTATTTTTGTGCCTTGTTTCCTTGTATATTTATATGAATTTCTTGATGTGAGATTAGTTCTTCTCTGTTTTTTTATTTTTTATTTTTTATAATTATTTTTCTATAATTTGGCATTTGGCCTTATTTTCATTTTTATTATTTTAAATTTAAAATAATCTATAATTTGGCATTAATTTGTGGCATTTGGCCTTAGTTTTTAATATTTGTTTATTGCGTAAGTTTTGCTTGAACAAGTTGTCTAAACAATTGGTTTTAGAGTTGATTTTTCTGATGATTTTGGCTTTGTTTGAGATAATGATTTTGTTGCTATTTAAAATGTTTTTTTAGTATAAAACTTGCTTGAATTAGATTTTTTTTAAGTGATAAAAAATAGTTTAAAATAAAAACCTTAAAAGTATTGAGTTTGCGTAATGTGCTTGCTTAAATTATCTTTCATTTAAGAGATCCGGAATTTATGCTAGAGATTGAGAGTAGAAGTAACAGAAAAAAAAAAAATCACTAGGTAAGCGATTGGGAGCTTAGGTTCTAATAAGGAGATTGTATTCAGGAGTGTATTTGTGATAAAATTATTTGAAGTTGTAAAAAATTCATCTTTGATGGAGAAAATTTGATAGATATTTTGGAGGAAATAATTGCGGTGGGCTTCGGCTTTAGAAGTTTTTGTGCATTTTCAGCTGTATTGAATATATTTCTTATAATGATAAGATAATTAAAATACTTTAACGATATTAATTCTGCTTTTAAGAATTTTAAAAAAATACCCATGATATTGGCTAAACTGTTTCAGTAAGGATTGTATTTTGTTTTATCCGAACATTTGTTAGTATGATAAATCTCATTAACGGGATTTCTTAAGAAAATTCTGGCTTGGATGATAAGCCTAAGAAAATTCTTGATTAAGGGTGTTCCTTAATGTTCTTTTGGGTTTGGTCCAACAAATTTGTTAAGTACACTTTCCTATTCAATAATACACAGGCACAAGTGGCTGACCATCATGCAAGGTGAGTACAACTAAGCACATGTGTATATAAGTTTGTTGCTAAAAATAGTATACTTGTAGAGCAAGCATACATCTTGTATAACAACTAAACAATTAGAGTTGGTGATGACAAGGATATGTCAATTTTATGATTCATAAAGAGCGAAGAATATCAAATAATAAGAATTATAGTATTGTAAAAGAGAGCACACAAGTACGCAAATTAGAAAAATAAAAAGTAGACATGCATAGTAAGAAAATATCATTCATTACAGTGAAATAATGGAGGAAAATTATCGAAGATGATGAATGTGTGGGTCTTATAATCTAGAAATATTGAAGATAGCATAGCAAAAAATCATAAAGATGCAACTGGCCTTAAATACAGATCTAAGTTATTGGCTAAGCATATCATTGAAGTACGAACATTACTATGCATTATTTAATAGAAGTCTAATGTTGACACCACAGTGAGACTTCTAATTCAAAATCTTTTTAAAGTACTAAAGAAGGAGCCACACTGAAGCAATGATAGCTTGATCATGAATGGATATGATGTATCAAACATTGATTTTGAGTTATTTAATTAGACCTCAATAAGGTACAAGAAAAATATACTTTGCAAGCTCACTTGTTTATTCATATATTTGTGTTAATATGAGGTTCTCATTGGCTCTAGTAAAACATCTTCAATGGACAAGGCAAATTAATCAAATATTGATTGAGCATATTTGGTCGATAGGGGGGCCTTAATATTGTTTTTTTTTTTTTTTAAAGGGTCTCTTAGAGAGAAGTCATGCATTTGATTGAAAGAAAGCTAATTTTCTTAAGATTTCTTTTAAATTAATTAATTATTTGGGTAAACAATTTAATATATAAGAGCCTAATAATTGTATATCCAAGCCCAATCACAAAGTAAAATATAAATAAACAAAACCTAAGCATTCTAAAGCATAATATTTACTTATTTAGATGATATATATACACACACAAATAATAATATCCTAAAATGTAGTTGGATCATGAAATAAACCTCAAGAAAAAGTAAAATATTGTTAAATTAGCTCTATTATAAATACAACACAATTCAACTAATTATATATAGAGAATGTCATATAGGGTCTTGAAGGATTCTATTAATATCATGATATGATTTCATGCATTGTGAATCAACCCATAAGAATATAGTGCTTTGACTAAAAGTATATATGTAAATAAAAAAAGTATAAAGTGCTTTCTTAGACTAAAAGTATATATGTAGAGCAAAGAAGTATAAAGATGCCCTATAAAGCAAAGTTTTAGCATAGGTAAAACATATCATTTTATTCTTTTTAGCAGTGCAAAGTTAGCAAGCAAGTGTAATGCCTCGAATAATATTTCTATCAAAATCTACAAAAATAATACAAGCTAATACATCAATCTATGAGCTATTGAAAGAAAAAACAATCATAACTTCAGCCTAATCCTAGGATGTTTAAGGATATGTCTATTGCAATATCCATTGTGTTAAATTAGTGTAGTAATCTAATTTAGTGTATGATATTCAATTTATAAATATAATTAAGGGACATTTGATTTTATTGACTAAGAATAGTCTTATTTAAAGCTAAAATTCTTTGATCATAAGGATGACTAAAGAGGAGAGGCCATCTTAAAATTCTAGCTTCTTTTCATGTTTAGTTGTTAAAATAAAATTTGAAAGTTTCCTTAAGTGACACTTATACAGGCAAGATAATATGACATGAACATTATAAATTAAAATGATTCACTAATATACAATAATGGGTTAGTTAAGCTCACAATTTCATAAAAAAGAGGCAATATGAACCATTCAATTAAAGACAAAATGATCTAAATTTTATATATAATAAAGGGGACTTTGACCTAAGGCCAAATAATCATGTATTTTTCATTATGAGGACTACTCTAACCTATAAGATAGAATAGAATGCATAAATGGGTAATCTTACACTTAAGTTAATGATAAGATTACACACAATATGTGTATCAATTGATATACTACAAGATAAGCTATAATATAAAAGTGATATACCTCAATTGGTGGTGTAATTGATTGGATTGAAACTAATAGTGGCATTATTATAGTATGCTATAATATAAAGGCTCATTGTGTTTAAGTATTAAACTTGATGGTTTAAACTTATCAAGTGTAAGATGATAAATCTTCAAAATGTGTCAGCAAGTCAATAAGCTATTGGCACACAAAGTGTTCTTAACGAGTAGAACTAGCATGTGATGCCAGATAACTTCTTTGTGGGGAAGGATATGTGACAAGTAAAACTTGGTTACAACATGGACTCTTAGCTATAAATTTAATAAAATACAAGTCATTGGTCTATGTCTGACATGTGAAAAATCATCACCTTGGGTGAATTGAAGAATCTACCTTGTGGAAGAAAATAGGTTTCGATATGAAGGCTATTTTCTATAGCCAACAAGTGTTCCAATGTGTTTTCATCTAAAGGAAAATTTGAATCACTTCAATTAATGTGTATCCATGTATTTCAAAGATCTTTGCGCAATCCACTCTTATTATTATTTTAGCCTATCTTAGAACTTCTCAAGGCTATAAGTTTCTTCTCATCCTTTTAACATTTGAACAGTGAACTAAAAACAACTCTCATTCTAGGAAAGGGTAAGTTTTCATTGTTTACATGACTAAGGCCTTATGGCATATTAGCTAAATACTCATTATAATTTTATAATCTTTAATTTGATTCTTATGAATAAGAAAAATAATGGGGTATGCATTTTTACAATATTTTTTATGCACATAAACATTTGCATACACATAAACACACATACATGTATTTACATTTTTTAGATATGTTAGGGCCTACATTATACATTTTAGGAACGACTTTACTTTCCTCATTTTTTTGATAGAAACTCACAAAGAGGCTTACATGTTAAATATAACAAAAATGGTTACACGTCTATAAAGGAAACAAATGCTAACTTTACTTTCCTCCTTATTATATTTAGCCAACTTTAATACTTCTATATATAACATTAATTAGATGTTTATTATTTTTTTATGCTAAGTTTATTTAATGTTGGCTATATTAAATAATATATAATTCATAAACCTATGGTCTAAAGTCAAATTGATTTTAAAGGAAATCCCCTTGATCACTTGGTTACATAATTTAATATTAAATTCATACAGTTAAACAATATTGCTTTGAGTCCTAGAAGATTTATGAAGCTACTAAAGACGATGTAAAACCCAAAGTTTTTAAATTAATTTATTTGAAGACATAAAAAATAAAAATATATGAAATTTCTGAACTGCAGTGTTATAGCGCTGTGATTTCGAGTGCAAGCATTGGGGCACAAAAATTCGACGTGGTGGCGCTGATGCTCTCTGTTCTAAAATAACTATGAAATGAGCATGCAACGCTGTAGCGGTGTGTTAGAGTGTTGTGATGCTAGGCACAAAAAAATTTTTTTTTAATATATATTTTCTCTCCACTTAGTCTTTTTTTCCTCTCTCTCTCTCATTTGGCTTGCTGAGTATGGAAGGGAAGGGGAGAGAGAAAGGACAGAGGAGAGGTGAAATGAACTTTGGTTATCAATTCATTTCACTACTTCTATGAAAATTATTCTGATAATTAATTATATCTGACTTTTATCTTATCTCCATTTTTAAATATTTTAATTTTATAATTTATTCTTCTGTTTAATTAAATTAATTTTATTATATTTTCTTCTGATTTAGTGAGCTAGCTTCTACACATAACTTTTGGTATATTATAATACTGATTATTTTGGTCATTTTTATTGGATGATTTTATACTTTCACATATTGAAATTTTATTTATTACTTTTTGTATGATTTGAGTACGTTAAGATATATAGTGATTTTTGCATCTTGATATGAGCATTCTGATGAAATAAAATGAATGAATATATATGGGCATGTAAATGAATAATTTCTGTTCATTAAATTAAAATAGACATAGTTTTTTAATGGAGAGTGTTATTAAGTATAAACTAATATATAATTAAATATAGAGGCACCTATAAAAAACTCATGTTGGCTCAAATATACTTGGTCAACCTCTAAAACTCTCGTTTTCTCTTCTTTGTTGGATCAAAGAGCAATCATATAAGGATCAAATAGAACATCAAGCATTAGGTATGTATATTAGGTTATATAGTAAAGCACATGCTCCATCCAATAAGGATGGACCAGTGATTCAATAACCATAAACTACAGAAAAAACACGCGAATGCCGTCGGACTTTCCGGCGGAATATTTTGCGTCGGTAAATACGACGTTTGTACCGCGCATAATGCGAAGGAATTATGACGGCGTTTTTTTCCGGCGCATAGTGCGACGGAAAATTTCCGACGTCCAATGCGCCGGTCGTAACGTCGGAATATACTAGCATTTCATTGGTACCGGCACACTTTACGGCGGAAAATGTCCGGCACACTTACTGGCGGAAAACTTATATAAGTGAGGGCTTGTCAATCAGCTTCATTCCCTTTCGCTCATTGAGGTAGGTTAAAGATTAGCTAATTTAGGTATGTAGTTGAATTTTAATTTTTTCTCATACAACAACAACAACAACATCAAGCCTTTATCCCAGTACGTGGGGTCGGCTACATAAATCCTTTTTCTCCATTATGTCCTATTAAAAGTCAAATTCTCGTTTAAATTTTAATTTTTTCTCATAAAATTTCTAAATTCCTAACTAAAGGCAAATAAATCTGTAATGAGTCTTAGCCTCGCGCGTCCAGTTGAATATATCTCAAGTTTTGAAGCGTCAAAAGTATGATTTTGAAACATTCCATAGAGGGTTGAATTTCACCTCAACCATGTTATACACTTAATTAGAAATATTTCTTTTCTCTACTATGAATTCTCTATCATGGACTCATGCCTCTTCATATACCCTTAAATGAATGTTCTCGAAATTTTCTCCCGTATAGTATCACAATTATATATTACTATTTAGTGATGACTCATGATTTGAATGTACAACATAAATGAAGGAAATAGCTGGAGAAATGAAGAGAAGGCATTCATGATAACACCTATTACTTTAAGAAATTGACGGAAAAAATAAATATAAAAAAAACATTATACTTTCAACATGAATGTCACATGATGGAGAAGAAGCCTCAAAGTGCCCTCTAATATTATCTGTAATAGTCTATATTTTCATCCAAACAAATAATTTTTTCTAGGAATCATTATAAGTCAAATTTAAAAACCGTATTCGCCATAAGATATATATTATTATGTTTTAATTATACTAATTTTTTCGTAATTTTGGAGCACTGGTGCTAATCCTTAAGAAATTAACACTTGTTAGTATAAGTGGGGATTTTCGGACAACCAAGTATCCGTTTTGCAAACCAATTTTATAAGAATTTTTTTAATAAAATAAGTTATTTTATGAATATAATTTTTATAAAATTTAATTTAAAGCTATATAAGAATTTATATAAATTTTATATAAATTTTATGTTAATAATTAAGTAATATTATATTATTATTTTAATCTTAAACTTCTAAAAGCATTATATAACATTATTCAAATCCCATTTCTCCTTATTCCATCGGCTATTAGAGGCTAATAATTTGGAAAATTTAGAGAGAAAGTGATGAGATAAATAATTCTTAGATTTGGATATCATAGTGATTTTCGACAATCGGCTTAGTTAGGAAATTTGTTTGTCTCACTGTAAAAAATAATTATCCTATCTCTGATTTCAATAATTTTTTTTTATATTTTTTGATCAAATTTATATTAACGTTACTAAGAAAATAAAGATAATTTTGTAATGGTAAAAATTTCCACCGCATAACTTTTAATATGTGATAGATCTCATCAATAAGAGTATTTTGACATGAATATATTGAAGTTTCACTGGTTAAATTGAAAGATGATTTTTTGAAGTAAATACATATTATACAAATTTGATAGATATTTTTGTATTATATATTTATGTATTTTGTATAGGATATTGACTTACATTGCATAAAAAAAATATAGTATTTGCATGTAAATAATAAAGACTGGTTGTTAATACTATAATGAATATGAGTTGTCTCTTAAAATATAATACCATGCGAAGGAATAAAGTTTTGTTTACTTATTGGGTTTTTTATATCATTATATATAAATTTTTATGATTACAGATCGGGAAAGAGGTCAAGACCAGTTGGAATGAGATTGATAGAGATCCTCAAATTTTTTTATATTTTGTTATGCATTTTCGATTATTCTTTTGTAGTTAAGAGCTTATAATAGATTAGTGATTGTGTTGATCTTCTGCTATTGTATTTTAATTTTGGGAGAAGAAATATAGTGTAGTATTTTGATGTATGCAATTGTTAGTTGCTTTTGCTAGTTATTATTTATATCGATGATTTATAAAATCTATGATATATTTTTTAAAAAATAAATAGACAATTCTTTCAGATTTAATCTTTGGGAGTTACATTATATGTGATACTATCATGCACCCCTAGAATGTATCTCCATGTAGGTCGAAGCATGCACGCAAGAGGTCTTTTATGATCATATATGCTACCGATCTTGAACATTTTACCTTAAAAAACAGAAATTGGAGAGATTCACATTGAACTGTATTATTACTAAAGAAACCCCAATGAAGATATATATCTTGTTGCGGACTAGAATATATGCGGCGATAGAGTTAGAAAGTTCACGTCTCAGTGTTGTACGGATATCCAGCACACAAACAAAAAATGAAAGGACATTAGGATTTTTACGTGGAAAACCCTGGAAAGGGAAAAACCCGCGGGGCCACACCCAGTTGAAAAGTTCCATCAATGTAGTTTGAGATACAAGAGGCTGATTCGTCCAACAAGTTAGGACGATCAGATTACAGTGAGTTTCTTCTAAATTGAAATTCAATTACAAAGTTGAGCAGAGTTTTGGCATCACTAAGGAAATTGGCAGAACTCAGATGTCGTCCGAAAGTTGTATTGAATTCTGGCGTCAAGCAGAATTCCAGCGTCGAGCAGAATTCCAGCGTTAAACAGAATTCCGGCGTCACTCGGACGTTCGGCCGAATTCTGGCGTTGTCCAGGCGGCGGGAAGAACTCTGGCGGTGGTCGAGGAGGAGCTGTTCTCTCCTATCCTTCTCTTATCTTCTTCTCTTCTTCTTGCTTGTGGTCCCCTCTCATGAGAAATGAGGGGTCTATTTATAGATTTTCTGGAGTGGCATAGCTTGTAAATAGGTGTGAGATCGGGGGCAAATAGGGAGTGGTCGAATGGACGGTTGATATTGAATCCCTTGATCGTGCACCGTTCGTTAGTCATTTGAAGGTCTTAATGATGTCGAAATTTGGCAATCTTAGGTTTACTGGATTCGTCTCGTGAAGCCGTTCGATTCGACTATAAGCTCGTTAAAGTCGAAGACCGTTTGATAACTCAAATTGCGGTATGAACTTTCCAACAGCACTTTAAGTGCTTGATTTGGGCTCATTTGGGCTCGGATTGAGTTGAATTTGGTGTCGTTGGGTTTATGTTTACGAGACGCTCAGTTTGACTATAAGTTTGCTGAAATCGGAGTTCAGGTGACCCCGGATTTAATTTTTGAAGTTTCTAGTTGATTTTGCCTCGAGATTTGTGCCCAATCAAGATAATTTTTTGATGATATATCATATCTAATGGGCACCATTGTTGGAGAAGAAAGCTAATACTATACCATCATAATAAAAATCGTATAAAGAGCTGAATAATTTAAGAATAAATAAATATAAATATCAAAGACGAATCATATAGAAGCAGTCATATCCTGTAAGAAAAATGCTTTGCAATAAAATGGCGACAAAAGGTGTTAAATATACGCGAGACTCGAATTCAGTACTTCTTAGTTGAGAGTCAAACTCCCAACTAACAAGTGAAGGAAGGAGAGCTACGAATCACCTTAGATTTAACGATCAGTAAATCATGCAATGTAAATCATTTACTGACATAATATATTTATATTAACAACGCATTTATGACGAATGGATGTCGATCCCAAATAGTTTAATTAAGCCAATGATGAAAATGCTGATGATTTACATTGCATGCATGCAGGCACCAATTTGACTTCAACAATTAAATTTTTCTTATTAAATGTTTTCTGCAATAATCTAAATGGTGATTTGAGACAACTTATTCAACTTCCAAAGTTTTTAAATCTAACTTGTAATGAAACTTGCTAAACACAATTGATTAATGTATCTTATGCTACTCTAATAACTTCATTAATTTATCATAATTTATTAATCTACCTATGATTCCTAAACTAATGATGCATCTTGAAATGAGCAGGAAGAGAGAGAGAAAAAAATTATATATAGATTATATTTATTTCTGAATATTTATCTTCAAAGCACCATACATATACAGAAACAAGTGTGATTTGTGTGTGTTTTTCCTTGAATGCTCACAGACACACACACATGCACTAGCAAACATACAAGATAAGGAAACGATAAGAGAAGCAGCAATGTCCATAGATATACAGCAAAGCCTGGCAGGCGGTGGAAAGCGGCAATTATATACCTCATCATCACTTGCCAAGCTTGGCCTTCCCTGCATTAATGTCCTTTCTCTCTCCTTCTTTCACAAACTTTACTTTGTCAAACTCTTCCCCCCTATCTCTTAAAAACACCCCACGAGAGAGAGAGAGAGAGAGAGAGAGAGAGGGGCCTGTCGGTATCGTTGTCTGCATGTGCATGGAACTGTTACCTCATGGTTAAGTGTGGAAACAAAGAGAGCCCCACAAACAGAGATAGGACGCTCTGCTCATCAGCGCCACTCACAGCCAAACCAAACACCTGCCAAATTAATTATAAGAGCAGAGTGTCCTGTTTTTTCTCGTTAAATGCTTTGGCTTTTGCCTTTTCACATTCACCTCCCCTCCAATAGCCCTTTCCTCGGCTGCACTTTAAGCTCATTAATCAAAGAGCTCAGTCCTTTTCCTGGCCTTACGCTGATTTCGCATTGGTTATCCCATCTCCATCATACATATTGTCAGTTATAAAAACCTTAACTTTAAACAACAATGTACTATTAGAGCATCTTCAACCATTTTTTACTCTAAAATAAGTGAAACTCAAAAATACTGTGATTCATCTCTAATCTAATTCTATTTTGCGGGCTTATGAGAAGGGTAATCGTATTTCTTCTTTTGGTGCGTTTCTTCGGCAAATCCGGTTGAGACAGAAGAATAGCGTTGGTGAACAACGCAATGTCAATATTGACGTCGCACTGTTCACATGCATGCAAATAGCAGAAGATTTGGGGTTCGGCTGGAGCGACCGAACCACGACATACGCATGTTTGACGTTTGATTGGAGATGCTCTTATGAGAGATCTGAACTGCTTTTACTAATGCATTGATATTATCATATCTAAGTTATTAAGAAAATATATGATATTGAGCTAATAACATCTTTTTTTATGGTGTCTGTGTAATTTGTGATAGAAGTTCGAGTGTTAGAGCACGTGTGGGTGTCAAAGAGTATTACTAATAAAACAAAAATTTCAAATTAAATTAGATGAACAAGAGTGTAAGTTTAAAAGCAAAAGAAGAAGATCCGGGAGAGGAAAGTATAAATTAATACAAATCATATTATTTAACTAAATAGGAAATTATTGCAAGTTCATTATTGATATGTATGAGAAGGGCTAAAATAATATACACTCACCCTAGATTTTCACTACTCAAACTCCTTCCCCTCGTCTACTTAAATTTCAAGCACAAATGGTTCTATCAAGTATAAAACTATAACTCAAGCTACTCTTTCCTTTACACTATATCTAGCTACTCCTTTTGCTTCTCCTTCTTCTCCCACGAGAGGAAGGCAATGAAGACAAAAGTTTGGAGTTGGAGGGCCAAAAGAGAAGGATAGCTTGATGACTATAGCTTCTCTCCTCCAACAAAATTACTTCATAAACACCCCAATAATACTCTAACTAAAAACTAATTAAGAAGTGCAGAGGCTCCAATTCAAGCTACAAAGTCTGGTAGTAATTGAGCTGCAAACCTCTTCCTGTTCTGAATATCAATGCTTTCATAGGCATTTGAAGGGTGAGAAGCCTGTGGATTGTTGTTCAAGCTGCAGAATGCATTGGCTTCGTTCCCCATTGGAATACTCTCGTTGGAGAGATATGGTGGCTCTGTTCCTGTTAACGACAGAGACTCACAGTGTTGGAGTCCAAGAGTTAGAGAAACACCATTACCATGAAAACTTGGAGTGAATTGCTCCGTATCAAACCTCCCAATATCTCCAATTGAGTATGCGTTGAAACCTCCTCCATGATTTCCACCACCGTTCATAAGTGCGTGTCCATTATTTGCATTGCTCCTTGCTTCCATAAACTTCATGAGAAGCTCCCGGTTGCTAAACTCCTCTGGCTTCATCTCCAACGTCAAAGAATGCGGCAAGGGGTTTAGATGCAGAGATTCATTGTTCCTTACCTTCTTTAGAAATGGCTGCATGAGTGATTCTTCATCATGGTTATTAGAAATTCCGAACTTAGTGACCGGAATCGCAATTGAACTAGAAGGCTTTGGCTCGTTTGATTTGTCCTGCTTCTTGGATGTGAAACTATTGGCTTGCTCTGTTTTGGTTTGGCTGCTTGCTTTGGAAGTTGAGTCCTCGTTAGATTCGCTGTAGCTGCTCTTCTCTTCCGGCTTCATCTGTTCGTGTTCTTTTGTCTCCTCCACGTACATCTCCTCCACCATCGGCTTCCAGAGCCGGACTCTTGCGTTTATGAACCAGTTTGAGACCTGCAAGAGCAGAGTTAATTAGAGTTTATCAGCTTAATTAATCAACGAACATAATTAATGAACTTTTTATGAGATTTCAGTTCTTCAAAACACACTTCACACATCCATATCATAGCATATTCAATGGCAAAATGAAGTAAAACCACTGTAGCAGTAAAAATTTACGAGAATGCTATGTTAATCAGAAAAATTTATACAAAAATTCACGTAAAATCATCACTTCATCAACCGAATCAATAAAATTATTAGTCAATACAAAGTTTTATTTTTTTTGAATTATATGATGGCCGCATAGCATTTCTGCTGAACTTAAAAAGAATATATCCTCATAAAAGTCAAATCCATTATTAACATTACACAAAATCCAATGTTTGATGCAGTACATAAAGCCCCCCACAATTTCAATGATAGCTTGTCATAAATTCTACATCAAGTTTCGTGTAAATAATATGTTTCATTATAATTCATCGTTTTTAATATTATTTTGTTTAAGAATGTTAATAATAATCAACTACAGTTCAACAACACATATCCAATCCAATCTACAGAAGAAATCCCGTAATACTTTAACTGAATAACTTTCTTTTTTACGAATGAAAAGTTACACAGCACCTGACTCCTAGTGAGCCCTGTTTGCTTTGCGAGCATGAGTTTGTCCGAGTCCTTCGGGTAGCTACAAGTTTTTCAACACAAAAAAACAAAAAGTAAGCCACAGAAAAGCAAGAAACAATCCATGAAGAAGCAGAGAAGAGACGTAAGAGTGATTCCATACGGGTGGAGGAAGTGCTCAAAGAGCCAAGCTCGGAGAATGGAGACGGCGCGCTCAGGAAGACCTCGCTGCGGCCTCCAAGCGTTATGCTGCATCATCCCTAGCTGCTGAAGAGCTCTCTGCTGTCTCAGGTGATGGTCGACGAGCCTTAACCTGGAGCCTATGGACTTGGCACCTCCCACAAGGCAATCTTCTTCTCCGAGGCTTCTTCCGGTTGCCTTTAGTTGCCCGGAAATGGCGTCTCGAAGGCACCGGAATTGCTTCGAAATGGTTTGAAGAGCAAGAGCTGTGTATGTTCTTGCGGAACCATGGCCTGCCACTGCTTCGAAGGAAGAGACAACTATCTGCATCTGATGGTGATATTGCCTGTACCTCTGTTCCACCTTCATTTCAGATAACAGAAGCAGAATTAGAGAATTATCGCAGAACTAGTTAATAAGTAATAAGTTTCTCTGTTTTGAAAACAAGAGAAGGAGAATCGGAACTGATACTTACCTCCCCAAGCATACCAACGAGCTTGGCCTTCTTCATCTGTAACTCCTGCCTCTCAGCCGTCGTGAGCTCGGCTTCACGTTTTCCACTTGATTCCCCCTCACCCTTTACATCCAGCTCTTTACTACTCTTCATAGGACTCTTCTCTCCATTTTTCTTCATCGTCTCTGCGCCAACTCCTTTTCCGACACTTACGACCTCATCGAGTAGCTCCTGGGCTGCCTTTAAGTACTTGGAGTTCATTAGCACGCTTTGGATTCCTGCTGTTCCCGGCGGCCCCGTTGTCCCCATGGGCCGTACCCCATCGTCTCCGGCAATAGTCATCTCCGGCATCGGCGCTGAAACCTCAGCCTCCGCTCGGTAACTACCATATGGATGCGGTTGCTGTGGGGAGAGGCTAAGTGACAAGCCTTGTTGAGTTGTTCCGCGCCCCATCAGATTAGTTGCCGGCGCTTGACTCCAAAGGTTGTAGTGGAAGCGACCGGCAGAGTTTTCCTGTGGCTGCGGGAGCGGAATTCCCACAAAGTGCTGTTGTTGGTGGTTCGGTGGTGGAGAGTGGGAGAGGTTTATGGGATTGAGGGAGGTGATGCCGCCGGAGTTGAGAAAGACCATGTTTGCCGCCGGAGCACCGGCGGGATCGGCGTAGCCGACATAGCCGGGGTTCATCAGATATAGCGTTTGTAGACCATCAGGGTGAATTTCCGGTGCGCCATGGAAGTAAGTTGCCATCAAGCTTAGAAAAGAGTTATTTCTACTGTAAAAAGTTAGAGTAGTACGACTGTGATATTGCAGATAAGTAGGTGTAAAGTAGGAATGAAGTGATGGCTTTAATTCTTGTAGTAGTAGCTTCAAGACCTTGATGAAAATCCTTCTGTAACAGAAAGCAACATAAAGGATCTGAATTTATACCAGCACGAAAAGTTCAACAATTCAATTCAACTAAATAATTCAGAATTGTGAGAACAAAAAAACAAAAAAAAAAAGACAAAATTTAGATGAAAAAGAAGCGATAATCTTCTCAAGTAGAATTTATGTAGTGAAAGCCAACGGCTCCAATAGATCTGCATCGGATCTTCAAAGGCAAAGACGATGAAGACTCCACGATGAAAGGAAAAGGCCAGCATGGCTAATTTGCTGAAGCGAAGATGTTGAAGCATAAAGAGAGAGAGATATATAGAGAGAGATGAGAGATGAAAGAGAAAGAGATAGAGAGAGAGAGATTTCATGGTGAGGGAGGAGGAAATTAAATAAGAAAGATTACTTTTTGATTGGAGAGATACCTGAGGGATGGAAGCTTAAGATCACGTGTGGGGTTTTTTGTATAATAGAAAACCAGCTCGTCTTTCTCTCTCTCCTTTTCTTCCCTTTTCTTAGGAGTTCTTACAACGACATAGAACTGATCATAGATCTCCCTGTCTGTCTCTCTCTATCCCTCCCCTTCGCAAGGAGGCAGATCTGAGAAAGAAAGAGAGTTAAAATATCAATATAATCGAGGCTAAATCAGACTCATGTCAGAGTCCTATATCTCTGTAACCTTCCCTTTCGTTTCTTCCCAACTGAAAGGGAAAAAAGAAATGAAATAAAAACGCACTGTCTGCATAGACCTGGAAAAAGCCATGCCTAGCTTTCACTACCATTATCCACACTTTCTAATCCCCCCTCTCTTTAAGAAAAAAAAAAAAAAAAAAATCATTATTCTTTTTAAAAAAATGAAAGGTCTATATTACGTCTCGCTACGTCTTAAATTTGTATATAAATATCTCCTCTCATTATGCGTGTAATGACTTCATAATTTATCATTTTTTATATTTTTTAACTTGTTTAAGTGAAAAGTGATGTACAAAGACTTGGATTTTAACTTCTAATTGCAAGCAGGTTAATTTATTAAGAAGTTTATTAGGGGCTTATTTAATTGCTTGGGAATAGGAAGCACATGTTGAAATTGATGATGCTTTTCTTATTCAATTGGATTTTTTAAATTAAAATCACTGTATTTGAAAGATTGTGGAAGGTTTGTGGGGTTTAATTAAATTGATTTTAATTTTAATTACTAATTCCAATTAAATGAATAATGAAATAATAAATTTTTAAATGTATTTCTTAACTTTAGGCAATCAAATGAGGCTTAAAAAGAATTAATGATAAATAATAAATAGATGGCTTATTTGGCATCATGTTTCAGTAGTGAAAAACCGTTTTTTTTTTAATTTTTTGCTTAATTAAGATTTGGTTTGGGATGACTTTATTACTGCTTCTTAAAATAATTTTTTTGAACAAAAAATTTAATTTTTGTACTAAAAAGTTGATTTAAGAAGCAATAAAAAACTTATCTGAAATAAAGCCTATATTACTATTAGCTAAGTGCTAAGTGATTGTTGTAATTGGGTTGGTGATAGCTAGAAAATTTGTGGGTAGAGATCTTAAAAGTTGGTTTCAAGATCTCGAAATTAGACACAGCTATATAAAATTTATACTCAAATAACTCTCTCAACATTTAAAAAAAAAATCATCCAATAGAAGTTATTTGAAATCTCAAAGGAGGAGAATGTTGATAAAGTGGGATTCTTTATGAATCCAATTCTATTCAATTGTATTCATGTCTTAACTTTTTTTTTTTGTATTAAGTTACTTTTGTTTAGGTTGTTAATGTAACTTATAATAGGAAGTATATCTATAAGTCTCATTGGTTAGATTTGAAATAATGAATATGGTTGATGTTATTTTGGGGCATTTCAATTAGATCAGATCTATTTAGGATAATATTTATGGGAATGTCGTTATTAATAAGATAGCAAATTTCTATGATTGTATTTTCAATATGATCTTTAGGATATTCCTAGCATAGAGCTCTCTTTCTTGTAGTTTAACAATCGACTCAATCAATCTATTTTACTTGAGGTTCCAATTTGAATTTAGATTAATAAAGCCTTACAAAATAATAGATGAATAGACTTATTTATTTATTCTTATTTTGCAATCAAGCCTTCTTTAACCTCTAACCACTCTTCCATTATCCTTCTCATTTTTCTGGCTTAAATCCACCTTCAAACATTTGTAGACTCTTTGTAGCAACTTTAAAGGGATACTATCTTAAATACTTATGGATTATTTATTTATAGTATATTTTTTTATTTAATATAATGATATCAATGCAGTTGAATTAATTTGCCTTAAGAAATGATCCTTTCAGAATAGTGCAAATGACAACTCTATTTACACCTCCTCTATTAGGGAATTGTTATTAATCCTCTCGTAGCTTGACTTGTGGGTCTAAAAAAATCGAGCTCGGCTCTAGCTTAGTCACCCCAGCTTCATTAATTAACAGAGTTCAAGCTTGAGCTTGAGATTACTTCTTTGAGTTTAAGTTAACTCGTGAGCTGACTCATGAGCTGACTCATTTATTTTTAAAAAGAAAAATTCATTCATTCAAGCAAGTATTATAGTAAAATGGTAAGGAAATAAGAAATCATAATAGAAATAATATTAAATCACTTGATATAGTAAAAATGAGATATAATTTAAATATATTTTAATATTTTTTTTTACTTAAATTGTTGAATTATAAAATATTTTTTAAGTGTATATTTATATTAAATAAGCTAATTTATGATCTTATGACTTGGGTTATGACTAGCTAGCTGAAGCTTGGGTTGTCAGCCAATTAAACTCAGCTCATGTGCTATTTATTGAGTTGAGCCAGAAATAGCTCATGAGTCAGCTTGACTCAATTATACTCCTAGATTGAATTCGGCAATGCTCTTGATTCATCACTCCTTCAAGAGGGTAATTAAATTGATTAAACAAAAGTTAATGTATACTTCTAAATTTGAAATAAAATTAATTTCACAATGTGCCAAAATTGAGTAGATATCCATGAGTGAAGATGACTTACTTTTCTCTTACCAGCAAACAATATATTAACACAGGTACAATCATAATTTCATTAAGAGACTTGCACTTATTTGACACTCTTTCTACCCATGAGGTCATCCCTACCGATGCTCGTCGTCGATCACTTCTCTATTTTATATAACTAATAGGAATTCTTCTTATCATTCGCCTCTTTTGCTCAGCTCTCATGTCCTCCCATTATCCTACTTCATCCAATACTTGATAATAATTTCTCATTCTCCTTTCCTAACAAAAAATAAAAAATTCTTTGTGCAATATTTAGAGGTATGAACTTCCAGCTCCCACGTACTGGCCTGTAAGATTATGTATCTCATACTGTGATTTGTTGCAATCAATTTATCTTTGCCTGTAAGATTTTTTTTTTCTGGATGAAGCTTCATGTTTCAGTCTAGATAAAGGTTTCGTTTGGGACGATTTTCTTAATGTTTCTTAAATAATTTTTTTACACAAAAATTAAACATTTTATACTGAATAGCTTCTTTAAGAAGCATTAAGAAAGCCGTCCCAAACGAAGCCAAAGTCACCCCTCTTCTCTTGTAAGGATAGGTTTGCTAGAATGCAAAGAGTATTCTCTTGGTGATAGCTAGGAATGTTATTGTCATTGACATCTTGATCACCATGGCTGATAGCTTTCTCGTTGCTCTTGGCCCTATCAACAAAGACTATCCCATAGCTATGTTGTTGTTTGGAAAGATGACTCATAGAGGAATATTCGAAAGCAATGTTGTGCTGGTTGGAACATTGAGCCTAATCAGTTTTTTTTTTTTTCTGCATGATTATGTATTGTTGGCTTTATGCTAAGTCCTTCAGTAATTCCCACCCTCATAACTACTTCCGTTAAAACTAGAAAGATCCGTGGAAGGCAAAGCCATTGAGTAATAATATTTTAAATCATTTTTTTAATAGGAACAAACTAAAATTTTATTGAACTATAAAATGAAATAAGGATCAAAATTGTCTTTTGACGGTTTATGAAAGACCAAATGACCTTCCGATATTTAAAATTTTAAAATTCTATTTTAGCCCTTTGACTTTTAAAATAGAGAACCAAGTGATCTTACGAAAGGATTAATTTAGTCTCTATTTAAAGAGTTAAAGGATCAAATCGATGATAGGATATAGTTGGGGACTATTTTGATCCTTAAAAATAAATTAGGAGACTAATTGGATCACTACAAGATATTATCTTGTATTTATAAGAGCTTGACAAATTAATTATGAATTTTATGCCACAGAAAAATTATCCTATCAGACATTTTTTAAAAAATAATATCCCATGTTTTTATGAAATATATATTTATAATAATACTACTACCACTAATAATAATATATAAAAAGAGGCAAGCTTGTGGGTGATTTGACCCTCATCATTGCCTACTGATTTTCTTTAGCAATATAAGAAACTGTACTGAGAATTGAAAGATCTAAACGAGGAGTAATTAAGTACATTCCCCAAAAAAGAGTAACTTACTGTTGCGAGAAATGACAGAACCTCAAGAGTGATAGACAGAAACATAGGGGAATTAAACGAGAAAACGTCGGTTTCCAAATGCTAATTTTTAGTATCTGCGAGTATGTGTTCGTTCAAAAGATTTGAACCTGGAAGGGAGAAAGAGATGCACCCTTCTCTTTCTGCATCGATCTCTCTCAAAAAATGGACATATTTTCTGATAAGTTTTATATTATCTTTGTCTTTATTTATTTGTTTATGTATCTATTGCTTTCTTCTTCTTATTATTTTGGTTGGAAGCTGGCTGTGGAAGATAAAGCAATTGAAAGCAAAGGAACCCAACCAACCACCACCATTATACCAACAAAGGGTGTGAGAAAGAAAGGTGATGTTCATAGTACTTTATTAAAGATTTAAACGTGGAAATAAAATGGACACGTTGTGGATCTATGATATGTACGTATTGTGTTTATATCAGCTCAAAAAAAAAAAAAGTGAGAGTAGTGGAGTGAAGTGCTCCAAGGATCCAAGCAGGCTTTCAAGAAATATATGGCTCAAATTTATTTTATTTAATGTGACAGAAGGTATTAAAGGATAAGTTTTATAGATTTGCATAAAAATATTTCAAGAAATTTATGGTTTTTTTCCTTTAAATTTATTAATTTGTAAATTATATTTCTATGAGTAGTTTAAGATTTATTTTTTATGCAAAAAATTTGAATGATAAGTAAATTTTGTCATGTGGGTTGTACAATCAGAACCTTTTTGTGAGGTCCATATGACAAATTATCTTATACAAAGCAATTATAATTAGTAGGACATTATTAGGGGACATTTGGTTAGTTGTAGGGCCAGCTTTGTCCTAAGAGTTCATTATACAACTCAAAATGATATTAGCTAATTAGCTAAACATTTGCCTTATAAGATTGACAACTTTTAATAGACAATTCAATAAAAAAACCCCAAAAAATGATGATCATGACCATACAATTGCCTATGAATCTCACATACAATAACACATGAACATCCTTTCACATTAACTTATTAGACACTGATGTATGCCTAATCTATCTTGCCTACTCCAAAGTTGCCAAAACATAACATCTTTTTTTAATTGTCTCTCAAATTTATTTATTATAACTTAAGAATGATGCAATAGAAAAAATGTGAGAAAAATTTTATGCTCTCTAATGAGTCTACATCAAGATTTTTTATACACACACTTCATATATATAATAATGAGTGAAGAACTTCCTTGGCCTTGTACATATGCCATGAAAAGCAAGTAGTAAGGAAACCCTTAGTTATAGGTCAAGCTTAAGTATCTAGTGTATTAGAATGCACATATTTTCATAATAATTTATAAGTTGTCATAATATTAAAAAATTGTGCAAATAAATATCACTCTTGAAAAAAAATAATACTTACCCACCCAAACTTATCAAGACATACATGTTCAAATGAGAATGTGGAATAATCAATGATAGTTGAGAATGATATGCTTGAAGAAAACATAAAAGAGAAAGATATAATTCAGTCATAGAACACTAATATTAATATGGTTCAACTTTAGTTAAGCTTACATGCATGAAAGAAAGGAGAGAATATTATCCTCTAATAAAGAAGCCACAATAAAGGTGCATAAAATTAGGGGTGTCAATTTTGACACGACCCAAAAATCCGATTCAAACTAGACCCAAAAATTTCAGGTTAGGTCAACCCGTTTGTCAAACACGTTGGGTTTAGGGTCAACAAACTGACCATTTCAAAACATGGGTCGGGTACGTACGGCTTGACAAAAAAATCCGAATTAAAATGATCAGTGACTCGAACTCCCTCTGTAAAAAGTAAACGAAAGCACGTGACCTCTCCTGTCATCGTGATTCAACCCGAACTCTCGCAGTTGTGATTCAACTCGTCCTGCCACCGACGCTCTATCCGAAGTCGAAACCGGCGCTCTTCCTTACAAAATGTGAACCCAAAGATATCAAATTAGACTCAATCTGAGTCCAAATGAGTCCAAATCGAAGACCTAAAGTATATTTGGAAAGTTCAAAACATAATTTAGATTAACAAATGGGGTTCAAACGTGACATGCTTATAGTTGAATGGAGCGTCTCAACGAGAAAAATTCAATGAACCCAAGATCGCAAAATTCTGGTATCATTAGGACATTCAAATTCACAACAAAAGATTCACGATCAAGGGGATCAATATCGGCTGTCCATTCAAACAACTCCCAAAGTATACTTGATCTTCCTCCTATTTTTTGGCCATGCAACTCTCAGAAAACTATAAATAGACCCCTCATTCCTCATGGAAAGTGGAAGGGAGCCAAGCAAGGAGAGAAAGAAGAGGGGTGATAAAAAGAAATCAGAGATTTCTCTTGCCACCAAGCTCCTCCTCGACCACCGTCTAGCTACCGACCATCATCGGACTTTTGCCCGGCCACTGATTCATGTTGAACTTACACTTGGCTGCCAACTGAGGCCAGACTTCTGCCCGGTCACCGATTGAGGCGAAACTTCTTCTCGGACGCCAACTGATCACGTCTTCTCGGCTACTGATTACGGTCCTTCCGACTTCTATCGTCAGACAACGGTCTTTCTGACCATTGTCGCCTTCCAACTACGATCCTTCCTACCCCCGTCATCAGAATACGGTCATTCCGATCTCCGTCGTCAAACAACTATCTTTCTGACCTCTATCATCTGCCAACTACGATTCTTCTGACCTCCATCGGTTGTACGGTCCTTCCGACCTATGTTTCCAGACTATGATCTTTCCGACCTTTGTCACCCGTCGACTATGGTCATTAAAACCTTCATCACAAGATAACAATCCTACTGACCTCCATCCGCCGCCGACTACAATCTTTTCGACCACCGTCCCGCAAATTCTTCATTATATTTTATTTTGTTTAAAGTATTACAAACACAATCATGTGTCATAATACAAATAGTGTCCAAGCTTATAAATATATACATAATATTTTTTCCTTTATATTCAATCGTATTAAATTGTTAAGTAAAAAAAAAGACTTATCATGACATAAAAGAGTATATTGATTTAAGTATCTATGACTAATGTGCCATTAAACTAAAATCGTAGAAAGAACAACCGTTAAATCTTTATTTGTTGTATTTAAATTTATTGTTATGTCTTATTGATAGCTATCACAAGTTTGTTGTTTCCTCTTCTTCTTAAACATCTTGTAATCTCCCATGATATTTTTTTATTATAATATGTTCTTAAATATGTTCAATTCCAGGCTTCCTTGTAAGTAGGGTGTCAATTTCGGGTCACGGGTCGGACCTGGAACTGACCCGGGTTCAAACGGGTTGACCCTAACCCGACCCGAATTGGTAAACGGGTCAGAAATGCGAACCCAAACCTGACCTGGTGGGTTGCCGGTTTGACCCGACCCGACACGGGCGAGTGACGCGAGCGAGCAACGGCTGCGACGTGGGCGCGCAGTGCGATGTGGGGCAAGGTCTGGTTCGCGAGTGTCGCGGGCGCGCGGTACAACGCGGTCGCGGGCAGCGATGCGGGCACGCGGTGCGACGCGAGCTAGGTCGCGGTCGCGCGGTGCGACGCGGGCGAGGTCTGGTTCGCGAGCGTGGCAGTCGCGGGCAGCGACGCTGCCAGGCACTTCAAACGGGTTTGTCTGCATGCGGGCACCCGCTCGCGCCCAAGCGCGCACCCGCTCGCACCTGCCTGCATGCGCGCACCAGCGTGTACTCGTTCGCGCCCACCCGCGCCACCCACGTGCGCCCGGGCGTACCTGCGAGTTCCGTGTCGGGTCAGGTCAACCCGGCAACCCTATAAGGTCGGATTAGGGTTTGCATTTCCGACCCGTTTGCATACCCGGGTCTGGTTAGGGTTGACTCGTTTACCCGGATTAGTTCTGAGTTTGACCCGAACCCGACCCATTACCCGAAATTGACACCCATAGTAGAATATGAATAAATAGAGAGAGATCGAGAGCGATAAGTGGACCGAAACAAGTAACTATTAATGGGCGATTAGATGATCACATTAAGGTATTGCTTGAAACTTCTTTTTTACGGCTTTTTGAAGCAACGTTTTGATGGAAAATTTAAATTTGTGTACAAAAAAAGTGCTTTAAGAAGCAACAAAAAAGTCTTTCCAAACGAAGCCATTTTTCAGCTATTAAACCTAAAGCAAAATAGATGTAAAATACTTTAAATAAAATATTGGTGTTTGAATTGAAGTTAAAAATGCAAAATAAATTTTAAAATATTTAATCTCCGTTTCAATTTTAGAGTATTTGAAAATAGCTAAATTTGACCATTTTTAAAATACATTGTACGTTATCTATTATTGTAATTAATTGTTGCCTGCTACCCATTGCCTATCCTCACTCGCAAGTCGCAACAAGCCTGATCAGCAGCCAAATTGTTGCTGTCTTTGAGTGTTGCCGCTACTGTTGTAGTCGGCCAACGACTATCACAATCATTGTATTTTACGCTGTATTAATTTTACTTCATATAAAAAAATATTTATATTTATTTTACACTCATCTAAACAGTTGAAAATATTTCTAATATATTTTATTTCTCTTACATTATATTTCATTTTCCACCTAAATTTCAGACTCTATATATTTCTTATTTTTTCAAGCCAATGCCATGCATGAGTATTAAGTTAAGAATAATATTTGAATTTAAATTCAAAACTATTGTCTTTGTTTAACTACATTTATTTATTTATTTTTCATTCTAAAATAATATTCTTATTTTCTAGAGGGAATGACGATGGTAGGAGCGAGTAGACTCACGTTAGCTTTGGACTATCGCCGTCAGTTGCACGAGAGATTATTAGGTGCGGAGTGCGGACGGAGAGAACCGTCAGTACAAGCATTGGGTACCTAGCGGTACCCGCACTCGGTACTGCTAGGTACCGCTAGGTACCCAGTGCTTGTGCGGACGGTGCGCACTCCACACCTAATAATTTTTCCAGTTGCACATAGGTCAGTAGAGGCGTAGAGCTAGTAAACGTTAAACTTATAGCGTGCGGATTTTACATTTATGAACTATCAATTCTTTTTTTATTATTATTTTTTTATTTTTTTTATATGAACTATCAATTCAAAGTTTATATATAACGGCGTGCATAATTATGTGTAATGACTTTTTAGTAAATTATATAAAAGTTCTATTGATGAATTATTCGCATGTGTTAATACTTTTATTATTAATGATTTTTATTAAACCGATTGAGAAAAAAATTAAAGTTTTGTTACACTCCTAAGAAAAAGTATTTAAGAAGAAAACTTTATAGCTGAAATTATTAAATTTGAGAGTTTATCATCCATTTTATTTATTTAAAAGGGGTCTTATTTGTATGATCTTCTTATTTTTAATTATTTAATATAATTTTATACTTAGACAAGTTTTAAAAATTAATAAAAAATTCGAGATAGGTCGATTTCAGATAAAACTTAAATTCAACCCATTAACCTATTATGTAACCTGTATTCATGTGTATCATCTTCTTAGCTAACCAATTTTTGAACTTTATATTTTGAAGCAATATTCTCGCCATAAAGTAGATCTGCTTTGCGAGTGGGCCCTCTTGTCATTAATAAGAAACAAGTGTGGAGATAAAATGGTCGGCTGGGAATTAGTGTAGCAACCCACGTGCCATTATTTAGACTCTCACTGTCATCAAAAATAAAGGACAAAAGAGTGTGGGGATAGGTAGAGGAAGGGGCAGAAAGTTCTTCAATATTCAAAAGTAGTCTTCTTAATTTTCTTCTTCTCTCTTGCAAAGAAAGAAAATTCAAAATTGGACCAAATAATAAACAAATATTCTAGAAAAGAGTGAACATGATCTTCACGAAAACTATATATTTCCCCTCATTAAATTCATTATTATGGAGATATTATACATATTTTGAAGAATTTTAACTTTTGTGAGAATTTTGTATAAATACCATCATTTCTTGAAGACTTTTTATTTTATTTTATCATTTCTTGAAGACTTGTGTCATAATTTCATATAATTTTATAAAAAATCTTAAAAGGCATATCTCATAATCTTTATTAGTTCTACAACTATTACTACATTAAGATATATAAGCCATAATCAATACTAGAGCTATAGCTATTATTATATCAAGAGCTTTATTACAACCTTTTGCTTGCATCATAGCTAATATCACATCAAGATTTATGTAAAATGCTTTCCTTAGAATGGAACTAGTACTATATCGATGCTTAGGCTATAAAATATCCTATGCCATAGCCATTGATGCATCTAGATATATACTACAACCTTCACTATATAATAATGATCATCATAGCAAGCCTTGATTATATAGCTAGCCATGTGCCATAATCAAGGCTTGCTATTGATGATCATGTTGCCACTTACATCATATGATGTAGTAAGGATTATATTGTAAACATGTTACCAGGTACTTTGCAATCTTCACTTGTGTTACAATCATCATTATTTATATGAAAAAATAAATAATTAGAATTATGCTACAACCATAATTACTTTAACATTTGATTGCTTCCTATGCTTTTATTGCAATCATTATCATATATTGAATTACCTTGCAATTTTCATTTGCATCGTATTCATCATAGAATCAAGGCCTTTGATGCAATTTTTACATACAATGTAGTCATTATAAGATAAAGGCATCTCCTATTACCATAACGTGTAGTATGTTCTTCACCTCATTAAGACATGCATCATAATTGTTATTATATCAAGGCTTATGATGTAGCAATAACTACATCAATATATGTGCCAAATCTTTCATTTGTTCTACGTTAATTGCTATATAAATACTTATGTTGTAGTCACAACAACATCAAAACCTATATTGTAGCCCTCAGCTATAAGACTTGCACTTCTATGCCTACCTTGAAATTTATATAATAGCTAAATCATGTAAAACAATTATTCTATTCATCTTTTTCAAGACCTACACTATAGTCATTGCTCTCAACGCAAGCTTCTCAATTGTCTCCCTCAAGATATGCTTCAATACTGACTTTTGAAAGACCAATATATGCCACCGTCATCTCCAAGGCATAGGTTTTTGATGCCTCTTAAGACACTAACCTTGCAACCATTTCCAGCTATTTTGACCACCACAATTACTAACAATAATAATAACTCATTCTTTTGCATTATATTGAAGTTTTTTGGACTCAAAGGAAAAGGTAATACTTTATATCTTTCTCATATTATTGAAACCAATTTAACTGTGTAAGACCCCATAGATTTTCTCTACCTAATTTTTTACATAAAAAATCATGCATGTTATTTTAAGTTTCACCTAACTATGTATACATATGTGAGATTGAAAAAGAGTAAGTTATTTGTACATATGTGAGTGTTGTAGGGCCACCACCCGGACGTCGAAGATTGACCGGACTTTGGCTGGACCACCATGACTGAGTTTTGTCGGACCATCACCTGACATCAGACTTCCACCAGATCACCATCCAACATCAGAGTTCTGTTGGACCACCACCAGTCTGATCTTCCGCCAAACCACTACCCGACCCCGGAGTTCTACCGGACCACCACCCAACACTAGATTTCCATCAGGCCACCACCTGACGCCGAAGTTCTATCGGACAACCACTCGACCAGACTTCCGCCAGACCACTGCCAGACATCGGAGTTCTTCCAGACCACTACATGACGTTAGAGTTCTACCGAACCACTACTTGACAGATCGTTGCCCGACACCATAGTTCTATAGGACCACCACCTAACATCGGAGTTCTGCTGGACCACCACCCAACGCCGGTCTTCCTCCAGACCATCGCCCGATGTCAGAGTTCTACCAGACCACCACTTGACAAAGGAGTTCCATCGGACCACCGCTTGACGTAGGAGTTCCATCAGACCACCGCCTGATGCTAGAGTTCCTCTGGGGCACTACATGTCGTCGGAGTTTCACCAGACCACCAACTATGGCCCTAACTTTTACCGAACAACCGACATAAGTCTCCCACCGACTACAATTTTTTCAACCTCCATCACCTACTACGGTCCTTTCGACTTGCTTCGCTAGATAACAATCTTTCTGACCACCAACTTCCACTAACCATGATCCTTCCGACCTCCCTCGCTAGACAACAGTCTTTCTAACAACTGTCTTCCATCGATAATGATCCTTTTGACCCCCCTCACCAGACAATGGTCCTTGCGACCACCATCATCAAACTAAAATTTTTTCATATTCTGTCGCCCACCGACTATAGTCATGCCGACTAAACAAACATTTCAATACCATTTCTTTCAATTCCCACCATATAATATGATGTACATTTTTTACATCAACCCAAGGCCTTCCCCCCAAGGAAGGGCCTCATTTGTAAGTGACTGTAAATAATAATGGATTCATTCAAACTTGGTGATGCCCCATGGTTTTTCCCCCCTTTTCAGGGGTTTCCATGTAAAAACTCCAGTGTCTCTTATGAACGCTGCACCCTCTCTTATATCTGCTTATGTACTGGATCTTCGTACAAAGCTAAAACATTAAATTTTATATTTCTCTACCATCGTGAACATTCTAGGGCGCGACATTACTTATTTTTCCCATTAGCCATTATACTTTTTTGTAGTAACTAATAGGATAATATCTATCCTTTATAGCAAGAGTCATGGGGCTAAGGCAGAAAACTCTTTATTAAGGGAAAGAAAAAAATTATTTTAGGGACAATTCAAAAATGAAGTGTGTTTTGGTCTGTCTATACAGAAAGAAAGATATATCCTTCAAAATTATTTGAGGCCTTAGTCAGATCTACTTCATGCACCTCTTAGGGAAGTTTATTATTTCTTTGGCTTGTTTTTTTATAAATTTTGTTCGTGTGGTTTGGTTCACCTTCTATGACAGCTACTCTTCTTATTTTAAAAGCTCTTTTGGTGTTGATAAGCATATTATTCCTTTAACTAATCTTGGCATTATTCCATTGAGGACAGTCTTTCTTTATTTGTTCTCCTAATGAGGGGGGAGATTTTTAATGTTTTGAGTTCGATGAATATGGATTATGAGGCTGGTACTAATGGTTTACTAATGCTTTTTTTTTTCAAAAGTGTTAGGAATTTTATTGAGATGGATCTTTGTATGGCTGTCTTGGTTTTCTTTGATGGTTTTTTCATTCCCAAATGTTTTACTTCTACCTATATTATTTTAATTCCTAAAAGACCTAACCCTGATTATTGGAATGATTTTAAACCTATTAGGCTTTGCTCTACCTTTAATATGCTTATTTCTAAAGTTATGGCTAATAAATTGGTTCTTATACTTCCTAAAATTATTTATATCAACCATACCTGGATTGTTAAAGATAGGAACATGGTTGATTATGTTTTTCTTGCTAAAGAATTACATCATGAAATTAATAGAATAGTCCAGGGTCACAATCTGATTTTAAAATTAGACATTTTTAAGGCTTATGATAACCTCAATTGGTCTTTTTTATTTAACATTTTGAAACTCTTTGGCTTTAACGATTACGTTATTAATCTTTTTAAAAGCATTATTGGAAATTATTGGTTTTCTTTGATCATTAATCATAAATCCCAAGGATTTTTTAAAGGTGTGTAAGGTATTAGAGAATGTGATCATTTGTCTCTTAGCTACCAACAATCTTTCTAGGGGTTTATCTCATTTTTTTTTCATCAACAATAATTATTCTTATAGGAATTTTGGCTACATAGAGATTAGTTATCTTTGCTTTGCTGATTATAATATTATTTTATGTAATGCTTCCCTTAGATGTGTTAAAAAATTAGGAAGCTTCTTTCAAACTTTGAAAAGGAAAGTGTCATATTTTTTAATAAAAAAAAGTTTTTTTTTTTATTGGAAGTAAAGGCATGTCTTCTGTGTATAGCAGTAGCATTGCTTCCTATACTGATTTTTGCAACCAAGTTTTGCTTATTTATTATCTTGGTTCTTCTTTATTTAAAGGTCATAAAAGCTCTTTTTTGTTTGATAAACTTTTTACTTCTATGCAACAACAACAACACCACCACCATCAAGCTTTTTTCCCACTATGTAGGGTCGGCTACATAAATCCTTTTTCACCATTGTGTCATGTTAAAAGTCAATTTCTCATTTAAATCTAATAAAGAAAGACCATTTCTAATATTTTCTAACCAAGTCTTTTTAGTATTACCTCTACCTTTCTTAGGTTAGCTAACCGGGTCATGGGAAGACCTCTGTTGCTAATATGATTTCAAGAAATATAATTTTGATGATAGCAGACATTTCTATTTTTCTATAACTGCCTTGCTTACTAACATTTCATGTCCACAAGATCAAATTATAAATCGAATCAGCTCAAGATTGGATAGATTAGGACTGAGTCAGCTTGTAATGTACGTCAAGTATCTTTTACCTTTTCTTGAGTCCATTGTAATATTGTGGGTCATGATGCTAAGTATTACACACACACTTGGGGGAAAAATTCTGTCTGTTTATTAGTATTTTTTATTTTGATCACATCGTCCGAGATGATCCATAAATCGTCATGGACGATCAATTAAAAATAAAAACCCTAATTAGGGCATCCTAGTTAAGGCAGTCATAATTAAGTAAATCGTCTTTGACGATATTAGCATCATCTGGGACGATGGGCTCAAATAAAAAAAATAACCCTTCAGATCTATTTAGGCATGTGTTATTTTTAGACATTATCCTTGACGATGTAGTGCAATTATGCCTAAATTAATCTAGTAATTAAGGAAAGCAATTAAGATTTGATTGCTCGATCATATCATCCTGGATGATCGCAGAATCGTCTAGAATGATCAGTTAACAAACCTTAGTTCTTCCTAGACGATTCATAATCGGCCTGGCTCCATCTAGGGCGATGTTCTGGCCGATATATGATATTTTGTACTAATCTTCCCAAATGATCATTAAATCGGCTTGGACGATCTAGTTATTTTTACATCGTCCAGATATCTATCTAGGGTGATTTTCTGGATGATATGTGATGTTTGTACTAATCTGCCCGAATGATCGTGAGATCGTCCTAGACGATCAAGTTACTTTTTTATCATCCAGACTTCCATCCAGGGTAATGTTTTGGATGATATTCATCGAATTAAACTAATCGTATAGAATGATATACTATCATCCTAGACGATTTGAACAAAGGAACCTTCTTGTAAAACCCTTCAAAAAGCTGATTTTTTTTAGTGCAGTTCGTCTGTACGAACTGGATTTAGTACTGGACGAACTGAAGAAATTTGTGAAGAAATCTGTCATTTTCGTCTGTACGAACCTGGAGCAGTCGGGACGATCCGTCTGTACGAAATCTGTCCAGAGAGCAAGTCGCCCGGGACGAATTTGGATTTCGTCTGTACGAAATTTGTCCAGAGAACCCATCGTACCAGGACGAAATTTGGATCGTCCAGGACGATCAGTGTTAATAAATATCCAAC
>NW_021319579.1:319271-397595 GCF_001605985.2 Dendrobium catenatum
TGACCATTGACTGTTATGGATTTGATTGACTGACATGCATATTGATAGCATCGCCGTGCTTTGATTTCAGTTGTAGGCTTTGGTGACCTGCTGGGCTTTGTAAGCTCATTATATGTGGTTTAAAATTTCAGGTCCGAGCAAGGCAACTGGAATGGAGTTCGATCAGAATGTCAGACGAATCCTTTCACTATGGATGCCTGGGGTGTTACACTTCTAATCGTTTAAACTCTCGAGAGAGAGAGAGAGAGAGAGAGAGAGAGAGAGAGAGAGAGAGAGGATCTTATGAGGGCCATTTTGTGAGGGGTTTCATAAAGGTTTCTCCAAGGATCAGAGTTGTCTTCTACGTTCGTCATCCATGGTTCATTGGAGGTTCGAGAGAGGTCAACTTCAGCAACTAATCAAGGTTCTCTGCTAGCTTCTAGAGGAAGCAAATGGAGTTGGATTCTCTGCCTGCTTTTAGATGAAGCAAATGGAGTTGGGTTCTCTATCGACTTATGGAGGAATTTTTGTACGGGCTTCTCCACCTTGATGTGGGGGCAAAATGAGAGACACTGAGTTTAGTGTAATATCCGCAGGAGATGCTCCGGGGAGTGGACGTAGGTCAAGTTGACCGAACCACTATAAAATATGGTGTATTCTTTCTTATTATTCTTCCGCATTTAATTTCTGCACTTTGTTTCTCTTGTGGTGAATCTTAGTTTGATTGTGTTTGTGTTTTTGTTTTGAGAAATTTTTAAATACCAATTCACTCCTCTATTGGTTAGCCTCGGGACTAGTTCATAACAGCTTAACATCCTTAACGAACCTTCACTATCTGATGCTGGATTTATATCCATTACTGGACTTCTACATGACATAGTCTTTCTAACCTCTGTCGCCCGCCGACTAAGGTCCTTCAAATTTACGTCGCCCACCAACTACAATCCTTCCAACCTCCGTCTCCCGCCAACTATGGTCTTTCTGACTTACGTTGCCACCGACTATAGTCCTTCCGACCTACGTCGCCTATCGATTACGGTCCTTCCGACTTATGTCGCCCACTGACTATAACCCTTCCGACTTCCGTCGCCCGTCGACTACGATCCTTCTAACTTACGTCGCCCACCGACTATAGTCCTTCCGACCTCCGTCGCCCGTCGACTACAATCCTTCCGACTTACGTCGCCGATCGACTATAATCCTTTAGATCAAACAAACACATCAGCACTTATTACTTAATCTTTGTATTCTTATCCTGTAATGTACTATTCAAGATGTACATCAAGTTAAGGCCTTACCCAAGGAAGGGCCTTATTTTTAATCAACTGCAATACTAGTGGATTCATTCAAACTGGACTAGACCCTATTGTTTTCCCCCATTTCAGGGGTTTTCCACGTAAAAATCTTAGTGTCTTATAAATGCTACACTATCTCTCTTATCTGATTGCGTGCCGAATTTTAGCACAAATGCTAAGACGCAAAACTTTATATTTCTTTACAACCGCGAATACTCCAAGACGCAACAAATTTATTTTTTGAAATAGAGTAACTAAATTATTTTCACATAACGACTTTACATTCAACTTTATAAATACTACAATTGTCACAAACAAACTCTTACTTAGCTTCAATGATTTTGTAATATTTGGCTTGTAAAGCAAATATGATCGGACCAATTTTTATGTTGCCCATAAACTAAAAAATATTCATGTATAAAAAAATTATAATATTTGGGCTCAAAAAATTGAAACGAATGAAAATATATATGAACTCCATCTAAGTTATAGCAAAATTTCAAAAACTAACAACATTCAAATTTAAAGCAGCAACACCCATCGTTGCTTAGCTTGGTTAGTGGGCGAGTATGGTTGGGAACCTCCAACCCGTGCTCGATTCCCCTCAAGCGATAACGCATCTTAAGTATAGCCCAATCAAATGCGAGTCATGAGGTTTATGAGGTGGATGCCTCATCTAGGCTAGTCGAGAATTAATTATTTTTATATTGTGAAGCGCTCTTTCAAAAGTGACAGTGGGTGGATACCCGGGGAAAAAAAAAAAAGCACAACAGCCCAAAGGTAACAAACAGGGCTGTGCTGGCGACACGTAGCCACGCTAACGCACTAATTGGCGTCGCCACACGAATTGGCTCCGGGCCCGGTCAGATTCCGCTGTTTCGTGCGCTCCCACGTGCCGGCTAGGGTAAGCCACTTCACAATCCAACCCTGCCCGTTGGACTTTCGTTCCCGTCCGTCTTCTCTTGGAGATGAGAGAGCCAATTTAACCGACGCTAACTCGTTCAGATACCTTCTTTGGTCGACACGTGCAAATTGAGATTAGTATTTACACGGCCTCGCTATATCAAGACCGACGAAATTTGAAGGACGTAATTAGTACATCGTAAAGTGTATAAGATGGTAGATCGATGCGCCCCACTATGACGAAAGAGGGACGGAGCGGTAGGGCCGAGGAGGATTCGGTGGGGGCGGGGCCCACCAGCAATCAATCATGGGGAAGACGTCGCAGTTGTAGATGGGTTCGTCACCCCACCGGCAAAGGTATGGGGCCCACGCTTTTTTGGCGCGAGAAAAGGTCAAGGTTGCAGCCAATGAACTGGAAGTGGTCGCTTTCGGGATTCCTTTGGGACCCACGGCTCTCGTCGAACGTTCTCCACCGTGTTCTCACAGGCAGCCTCGCGCGGGAGAATTATTGGGTTCGGACATCGGACATCGAGCCCAATAAAAATGCGTCACATCATCTCCTATTCGGTATTGAGCTCGATTTGATCTCGATACTGTGAAGTACTGAACTCAGTACTGCTCGGTACTATGAAGTACTAAACGTAAGATGTGTCCGAACCCAATAATCTCTCAATCGCGGTGAGTTCATGGGATAGTTCGAAGGTCAATCAAGACGTGTTATGTAACTCAATATATAATGATACATAATATTGCTATATAATATATATTTGGCACGTCTTGATTAGGCTCCGGACATCATCCGGTGACCGCACATAATAATTTTCCCTCACACGCAATCTTCGACCGTCACATGCTACTCCGTATTTGTAAAATTTAACTAGGCTCGCATTTGAATTCACTCACTTTTTAAAATAAAATAAATAAATTTTAAATTTTGTAATTTCTCTCCTATTTTCAAATACTTTTTCTATTCAGCCAAATATAGAATAATTCAAAAAAATGTTTTAAATTTTATTAGATTCAATTTCTAAACAATTTTAAATTTTTATGTTGATATATCATCAAGAAAACTTATTCAATTGAGTGCTTATTTTAATAAAATTCTAATATATAAAAAAATTCAAAATTTTAAATAAAAACTTTCATAAATAACTTTGAATTCGTTTGAATCTTACATGATTATAATTGAAATGTGTATATAAATAACAATAAACAAAATGTTCAAGATCATTGAATTCTAATAAAATCAAGTGAGAGGAGGCACCAATAAGGATTACAAAGAATAAAATCAAGTATATGCTTGGCAATAGCAGCGGAGCCGGCCTCTCATTTAAGGGTGGGTAAAATTTTCATATAAATTAATTAATATTTAAAAAAATAAAATGAATGCATAATTCAAAATAAAATGTTGTATTTCATTATGTTTGATAAATAATTAAACGCAACAAATCCTTAGGATTTGTTGGAAGGGCCATAGTTAGTCCTATATGTATATTATTTTTTACTCTCATGCATTGATTGTTGTTGTAGGTTATGGCAACCTATTGAGTTATTTGCTGCATTTTTTTTCTTTCTTTTACAGTCAGGAATATAAAGAGATGGATTGATGGATGTAAAAATTAATCTCATGGCTATTATAAATTGAATTTTGATGAATGAATATAGAAATAGTTCAATGTATATGGTTTATAGTTGTTTTCACTGGACTTATTTATATCAATGAATTATTAGAAGCTCTAGTAGAGTTATTAAAAGATGAAATGACCAATTCTTCTAAATTTAGGCCTTGGGGAGTCACACTAAGCGGTCTAAAACAATTATATGGTTTCACAATATTAAAGAGTGTTCTAATTTATGGTTGAAAGAAAATCAAAATGTTCCACCAATAAAACTATACATAGAATCTATTTCTAGACATTTAAGGAGGCCTAGAATGAGGCTCCATGAAGAATTTTAAAGCAAAGAAATTCTTTGAAGTTACCAAATTATAATTTTGCAATTATTTCAATTAGGTTAGGTCATACAATTTTTTTTCCTTAATAAAATTTTCATGTAAAATTAAGATCTAAGTCCCTTATGAGTTTTTGTAAGTTATCTATCATTGTGTGAGCAAGATTTTGGATCAATGGTTAAAGATAAATTCTCTTTGCCGTCTTGAATGTTCCAACATACAACACTTATGATCACAAATGCCTTTATAATCAAATATTTTATCTTATAAGATAACTATAATGTATTTATTTTTTCATTTAAATTATAGATATGATATGAACTAATCAAACATGTAACTTAGACTTAATGTGTAACCATTTAAAGTCTTTCTGATAGAAATAAGTGTGTATATATATAAACAAAAAATTTATTAAATAAAAAGGGAGAGGTACAAAGCCATCAGACCAACAGCATGGGATACAAACAGAAAAGACCAAAAAAAAACCAAATAGAGCAAAAAAATCAAGGAAAGGAGACTCAGGAATGGAGGCCCCCAGTACGAGCCTGTAGCCAAGTACGGACCATCCCTAGGTGGTAGTAAACGATTGCAATCCATCCAACGCCGAGGCACCCAGGTTACCAGCCAGCTCAGTCACGAAGGGGTAGCACGGACCTCCTCATCATCATCCACAAAACCACCAAAAACTATGGTGAGATTGTAAGAGCCAAATCACAGACCATCCGTGAGTGACAGCTAAACGAAAGCAACCACACAACAGAGGATGGGAGAGGAGAATTATTCAAAACAAAATTAATAATCGAAACCGCAACAGCAGACAAATCATGACCCTTAGGACTTGAATTCATAAGAGCAGAAGGCCCTAAATCATTTGCATGAGGCACAAAGGGGGGGTGGTATCATCAAAAGTAACTTCCTGCACATACCCTAAACTCTCAGAACCTAACCAAACCCAATTTGGATAGAATTTAGTAATATCAAGCTCTACAAGAACACGAGCCAAGGAAGGTTGGGAACCAGCAGCGGTAGTTGCATCTATATATATAATCCTGTTCATTGACAAAATTTAATTTTCATCAAATAAAAGATATTAGTGGAATTTATGTTTTCAGAATTAAAAACCAAATCCACAATTTCACAACACAATGCTTGGTTGTTTTTCAATTAAAAACAATTTTCCATTTTATATTTACAATATGATTTACTTAAGAAATAATTGTAAATTATTTTAAAATCAACCACCCCTTCTAAAAATCCTTTTCAATCTACAAGCTTAAGAAATATCCTTCAAACATTAGACAAAATCTATTAAAAAAAATGTTACAAAATTCGAATTATTCATAAAACTAAATAAATATAAATTACATATAGAGATTGCTCCAATGATTAGCTCCAAACTAAGACCTAGCTAGGTTCCTAGAAGACTGGCCCATCCAAAATTGTTTGGTTAGAACAATGGCATCAATTCTAGTCCATAAATGATAAATCAGTACTAATCTATTGCCCCCACCCCACCACTCATCATATGCTTCTACATAGAGCTCTCATTGTAGATTTGCTCCTTTGTGAAAGAGTTTAATGGTTGACACAAAAAGCTTTTTTTTTTTTTAGCTCTAATTACAAAAAAATTCATCCATGCAATGGCTTGCCAAAGAAACGTTTAATGATTCAAATAAAATTGTTAGTGGATCGCATGAATGATGGCCTAAATCCTATTCACTTATAATGACCATCTATTATTTGATAGTACTAACTAGTGATGATGACTGCAAACAAGAAGGACTCTTTACTAATTCATGAGAGATTGGAGGGACCAATCCATAACATAAGAGATTGATGTACTGGATAATTAGTAAAGGTAAGTATACTGTTTGCTTCATCGTGCATGTAGGACCATATATGCATGCCCTTCACTTTAACTCATACAAGTCATACAAACTGATCAGGACCACATGAGCCTTTAATATGGAGAATAATATGCGGAGATCGGATGCAAAATATTGTTCGGAGACCATCAAGAATACTCCATGTCAGCGGTACCGAGCCGCGGTACCGAACGATACGAGCATTACCGAGTCGCGGTACCGAGCACAGGGTAACGTGGTGCATTCTGGTTGATCTTCGAACGACGTTCGGCATCCACACAAAATAATTTTTCTTTAATATATGAGGGGAAGTGATCAAAGCAAAGTTAAATAGCTAGATAGTAGTGCTCACTTTCTCGTAGAAATTGAAAAATAGTGAGAAGAAAAGAATTCAAGTCTATCATTGATGATTTGGAGTTTTATGGCCACTAATATGCAGTCTTAATTTTCATGATGAGATTAAGTATTATGGCCCCCCATTTATGAATAATTATTACATTTTGTGGAACATCTTTTGATTTCATTATATGATGCACTATTTTTCTATGACCTTTGGCATTATCTTGAAGATATTTTTGTATTATATAAATTGGTGAAATTGTTTTTTTTAAGTATAAAAATAAGTATTCTCAGTAAGAAAAGTTAATGATTTTTTTATTTATAAAAAGAGATTATTTTTGGATGATTAGAGATGAAATATATAATGCCCAAGTCAAGATTTACTTGAGTTATAATTATGGCTTATTTTGATTGTATTTCTTTCATAAATTAAATTGTAGATTGCCATAATATTT
This sequence comes from Dendrobium catenatum, assembly GCF_001605985.2. NCBI lineage: Eukaryota > Viridiplantae > Streptophyta > Magnoliopsida > Asparagales > Orchidaceae > Dendrobium > Dendrobium catenatum. Next base: position 326,059 of record NW_021319579.1, read on the forward strand.
CAAAGATTGTTTAAATAATATAATAATCTATTCATAAGATATTACCAAGTTTGTTCATGAGTTACTTAATTTATTGGCAATTTTACAAAGCCAATGATAAATTTAATCAAAAAATAAAAAAAATATTAAATGTAAATATTTAATAAATCGAATTTTTAATATAATGAGCTATTGTAGCTTGAAATTTTAGTTGTCATGGTAAAAGGTTTGTTAGCTTTTTATATGGGTGCCAATTATTGACACGATCTGATAACCCAACTTAAAAAATTTGGGGTTGGGTCGACCCGTTTAACAAACTGATCAGTTTTGGATTTTGTTTTTCAACCCATTTAAAAGATGGGTCGGGACTGGGTCAACCCTATAACCCAAAAATAGACCTGATAAACTCGACTCGCAGCACTCCATACTTTCGCAATCCCGAACCCTGCATGACGCGTCTGTGTGTCTACACATAGTCACCCTGTTGTCCCTGCACCGCTGGTCTAACGGTCTACTGTCCCGCAACTCCCACCCGACTCGCATAAACTGAGTGATCGGGTCGCTGGTTGACCACAGTCATAGCTTTCCCGCGCTCTTGCTCGAACCCCCAGGCGTAGCACAACAGCAGCCAAACTCACGCAGCCTCCGTCAGCAAGTCGAAGCGCTCGAACTCGTGGTAGCCTTGTCATAGTACGCTGAACTCACGTCAGGCACATTTACAAACCCACATTCTATGTTTTTCATGGGTCAGGTTAGGTCAACCCAGTAACCCGGCCGGTCGGGTCCGGGTTGAAAATCCTGACTAGTTTGCAAAATCGGATCGGATTAGGATCAACCCATTTAGACCCGGGTTAACTCATATTAGACCCAAACCCAACACGTTGACCCGTTTTGACACCCCTAGCTCTTAGCAGTCCCATGAGTCATGAATTAAGTAGCATGATTTTTAGAAAGATAGGAGAAAAAAAATAAATAAATAGCTTTTGCAATAAATTAAATTTATTAAAAATCATTTTAAAATATATACAGGGTGTGAAAGGGGTGCAACAAACCCTCACACCCATCATGTATCACTTGGCTCTATCTATAGAGAAATATTTCTGCCAGATGAACTTAAGATAATCGCACTGTTAGCTCATAAAAGCATATTTAAAAATACTTCCAGATAAAAATAAAATAAAAATAATCAATAACAACATATAGTAAGCATCATAACATTAATACAATAATATTTTCGATTCAAAAGATCCAAAATTCGGAAACACTAATAGACAAAATAACAAGTCATATATAGACCTGTCAATATTGGACCCGACTCGAAAATTTCGGGTTTGGGTTGACCCGAACTCGAAGCAGGTCGGTTCGGGTCCGGAAAATTGACCCGTTTGAAAAACCGGGTCGGGTTTGCGTTGACCCGGAAACCTGGGAATGACCCGATTCGACCTGAAATAACACATAAACCAGACTGTCGGCCCCGCGTCGCGCAGTCGAGTGCGCACTGCGTCGCACGCCACCCTGTTGCCGTGCAGTCGAGCGAGCATCGCCCTGCGTCGTGCAATCGACCACCTGCCAGCCTGCCCCGTTGCCGTGGGCCCACACGCGACCGCTGCCCAGTGCCAGCGTCATTCACTCGAGCGGTCGAGCCTTCGAGAGCGCCATGCGTGATTGTGTCGCTCACTCGCGCGCACGGTGCCCCGCTGCCGCGCATGACCGCGACCCGAAATTGGGGATCGTTCACTCAAGTTGCCGCGCATGACCAAGACCGCGCCCTGCGTCGCTTACTCGCGACTGCGGCTTAAACAAGTGGGGTCGGGTTGACCCGAACCTGACTCGAACCCGAAGCGGGTCGGGTTCATGTCCAGAAAATCGACCCGTTTGCAAAAATGGGTCGGGTCGACTCGAACCCGGATAGTGTCAGGTCAATTTCGGTTTTGACCCGAACCCGACCCGTGACACGAAATTGATACCCCTAGTCATATAGATGCACACCTAAAACATTTTCAAACAAAATATCAAACATTGCCAACTAAAATTATAAGTCATCTATTGAAATAGATTACAGCTACACATTCATATTAGTTTAATTGAGAAATTGATTCTTAAGCTCAGATCATATTAAAATTTCTCCTACTTATGAGGCTCATTTTGCTCTATTCAACTATTTAATATTATCGTGCATAAAAAATTTGAGATAATGAAGAAAGGATTAATAGAGATTAAAGTGAGGATTAATAGAGACCGACACATTAGATTTTTAATTTGAAAAGCTATTAAAGTGAAATAATTATAGGGTTATGCACAATCAAATAATTTCTATTATTATAAAAAATTTTGTATGAGGGTAATGCTAAATGGCAATTAGAAATAAACAAAGATGAAGTTGAAAGCATTTATATGAGTTTTTCTTATTGACAATTGTTATAATATTGGTATTGTAAGATAATGATTGCAATACAAATCCTGAGGAAGGCAAATGCAGTGTAAGTGAAGTTGTAGCAAAGATCATCCAAGATAAGGTTATACTACAAAAGAGATTTTTTATTATTCTTACTGCAGCAATAATGCTAACACATATAATGTTATAACATAGGATTTAGAGAAGTCCGTTATAAGTCACAGTTAGGATTATCAAAAATGGAAATGACACAGAAACCTGAAACAAACCCGACCTGAAAATTTCGGGTTCAGGTTGACCCTTTTGAAAAATGGGACAGATTCGAGTTGATCCGGAAACCCGATAATGACTCGGACTAACCCAAAAATTCTGGTTGTACATGAAATCGAAAAACCTGAGTCCGTTCCCACCCGCACTCGCAACACGCAAGTCAACTCGGCCTGAAGGCCTCACGGTCTACCTCTTCCGTCGTCCCGCGACCCTGTTGATTTCCCGAGGCATCGCCGATGACATTCCTTCCTAGGCTAAACCCTAGTCCGCTAGCAGGCAGCGCGACATGCCGACATGCCATCCAGCCATCCCGCCGACGACATTCACCTCTTCTCCGGCTTCGATGAGACGATGACATTCTTTCTTGTCCAATCCTGCGACTTCGACAAGAGTCATGAGATGAGTCGCTTTCCTCCCATTTGCGTGCTTCTTCGGCCATAACCCATTTCGTGTCTGGTAGGGTCAACCCTGAAAGCCGACGGGTTGGGTCCAGGTTGAATTTTATGACTCGTTTGCAAAAACAGGTAGAGTTCAGGCCGTATCAAATAGCGTTGGGTCAATTCTAGGTTCGACCCGAACCCAACCCACAACCTTATTTTGACACCTCTAGTTACAGTGTAGAATTTGATGAGATAAAATTCTACAACATTTATAGGATTTCAATTTTCAATGATACCTTGACCTGAACCCAACCCACAATCTTATAAGAATTTTCACTTTTATCTCAATTTTCACTTTTATTTTGACAAACAACTTCTTAGTTCATTTTTATAGCAATTCTTCTTAAGAATTTTCAACGGATATGGGTTCATGTTTTCCTGTAAAAATCTTATTTCATTGATTTTGACTCCATAAATGATTTCTTTTGAGTTGGAGAAATCGTACTATGTTGATGGAAATTTTTATAGGATTTCATATTTGATTTATATATGCTCTTAGATTTGAGGAAAATCATTTTATATTGATGGCATCTCTTTATGAAAATTTTAACACACTTTGAGCTTCTCCAATCTTTCTATGATATCGATTGCTAGTTATTATAGAACTTTTTTAAAGGATTTGTGATTCCCAAATCTTTCAAAATTTTAATTACCAAATAATTGAATAAGAGACTACTTATAGTACTTTTTGAAGTGAGCATTCTTATCTTTATTTGATTAATCAAGAAAATAATAAATGGTACAAATTTACTTATGATCGAAATGCAACACAATGTTGCTAACCAAAGGCTGGTTCAACAAGCTTGCTAATAATTGGCCTAACATGAACAACTAGTGTGGTTTAATGGAGATTGCCAAGTAATAATGTCTATGGAGGCTAAACTTAGGCTTCGTTTGGGATGACTTTATTACTGGTTCCTAAAGCGGCTTTTAGTACAAGAATTAGAATTTTTGTACTAAAAAGCTGCTTTAAGAAGCATTACGAAAGCCGTCCCAAACGAAGCCTTAGTATACTATATCATTTATCTTAATGTTACTATGATATTTCAAGTGATGGATTGAAATTTAGATGGTTAAATCAGTGTATATTGATGAAGATTGATTTTATTCATGGAGAGAATTCATTGCAACTTTGAGAAGATATAAATGCTTCAACATTTCATTAATGCGCTAACCAATGTATATTGATGATGATTGAGGCTGCCAGCATGATCCTTGATAGCATTTGAACCTAGAGGATCAGAGGGCCCATAACCTTTTTTGTAATAATTTTATGTACTGAAATGTTGTGCCAAGCTAATTGATTCTAAAGTGTCGCCCCTCCCTTTTTTGTTGTAATTAGGATGTCCATTACTTTTTCTCTGTATAGTAAAAATATCGTGCAAAAGTAAAGAGGCGATGCATCCACAATCCATATTAAGCTTGTTCAAGCCAACTTGATTCGAGCATGTCTATTTTCTACTATGATTGTAAAAAATAACCTTTCATTACAAAACTATTTGAAAAATAGAGAGAAAGTATTAGTCAAACAAAATTAAAATTGTTATCTGACCAATAAAGCAGGTAAAAAGATATTCCAAATAAGTCTTTAATGAAGGTATTTTTTAGTTGAAGAGAATACGGTGCATCACTGATGGATTGACTGTTTTTTTATTTTTTCTATTATTATTATTTTTTACTTTGAAGAATTTGCACTGAATCTCTCAGTTCATGGATTGGTAAGGACGGTCATAGAAGGCCACGTGTAAGTTTCATGAATGGTCAATTATAGATACTTCGCCCCCTCCGAGCGGGCAGCTTCGGGCAGGGGGCGCGGGCAGCCGCGGGTAGCGGGGGCAGCCTCGGACAGCTCTTTCTAAGCGGGTTTCCGGGTTGACCAGCCAACCTGTCGGGTCAACCCGAACCCGACCCATTTTTCAAACGGGTCAAATCCGGGAACCCGAACCCGAGCCATTTTGAAACCGGGTCGGGTCCAACCTGGATTTTCCGGGTCGAATTTTCGCGTCGTGTCAGATATTGACATCCCTACAGTGGATGTGAATTGTTTGCTATATAACAATTCATTATATGTTAAGCCATGAGACTTATAAAATAAAATAAAATAAAATTCAAACTTCAACCGTTAAGTAAAACTAGTAAGTGTATCTTGACCTTCCATTCATGTTCATATTATTTATTTCAAAAGCAGTTAAGATATCCTGTATCTGTATAGTAATTTATATAGTTTTCTTAAATATTATGGGCATTAGTCGGTATTTCTTGTTCCTTTCATTTGTAATTCAAAGCATCAAGGAGGAATCAATTTTAGTAATTGAAGCATATTTATGGTAATTGAGCTACAATTCTTATTCTCCGATAAACTTAGGGTCTATTTGGGATAATATTTATTTGTTTGCTTTTTAAATCATAATTGTAATTTTATTTGACTACTGATATCTTATTATTATTATTATTATTTTGTGATTGAAAGCTACTTTTTAAAAATAGAGTGGCTAATGTGTGATAGTTTTAAGAAAGCAATTGTTCGATTTTTTTTTTTTAAAGAATTGATATATCATTAAAAACAATTATCTTGATCAGGCACGAATCTCTAGGCAAAATCATGCTGGAAACATCAAAAATTAAAATCGGGATTACCTGAACTCCGATTTCAGCAAACTTATATTCAAGCTGAGCGTCTCGGAAATACGAACCCAACAACACCAAATTCGACTCAATTCGAGCCCAAAAGAGTCCAAATCAAGGACCCGAAGCGCTGTTGGAAAGTTTGAACCACAATTTGAGTTACCAAATGGTTCTAAAACATGACGTGCTTATAGTCGAATCAAGCGGCTCGACGAGACGAATCCAACGAGCTCAAAATTGCTGAATTCCAACATCATTAAGACCTTCAAATATCTGGCAAACGGTACACAATCAAGACATTCAATATCGGACGTCCATCGAACCACTCAACATTTGGCAGGTCATGTCACTTCAGAATATCTATAAATAGACCACTCATTTCTCTTGAGAAGGGACCGAAGCAAGAAGAAGAAAAAGAGAAGAAGAAGAGAATGATTGGAGGGAAGAAACTCCTCCACGACCACCGCCGGAATTCTGCTCGACGCCCGAGTGACGTCAGAATTCTGCTCGACGCCCAAGTGATGCCGGAATTCTACCCGAAGCCTGAGTGATGCCGTAATTCTTCTTAACGACCGAGTGACACCGGAATTCTTCTCGACACTCGAGTGACGCCATAATTCTGCTCAACGCCCAAGTGACGCCATAATTCTACCTGACGTTTAAGTGACGCCAAAATTCCGCCCGATCTCCAAGTGACGTCGGATTTCTGCCCGACGTTGTAACTGGATTTCAATCTAGAAGTGATTCATTGTAATCTGATCGTCCTAAATTTCAAGGACGAGCCACCCTCTTATATCTCAAACACACACTAGTAGAACTTTTTCAACTTGGCGTGGCCCCGTGTTTTTTTCCCTTCAAGGATTTTCCACGTAAAAATCCTGGTTTTATTATTTCTCACATGTTTGTGTGCTAGATATCCGTACAACGCTGAGATGGAAATTTTCTAAATCTATCGCCGCGTATATTCTAGTCCGCAACAAGAATATATTTATAATATGTATAGTAGCTCAAAAATATTATTTTTCCCATAACAACTTTAAAATAATCTTTAAAAACATTGTAGTCGCCCCAAACTAGGGCTTATTTGGGATTACTTTAGTGCTTTGTAAAAAAGATTAAAGTTGGTACAAGGAAAGTAATCTTATTTAAAGCTATTGTGAGTATTATAAATATGTTATTTTTTAAAAATCGAGCAGCACTTTCTTAAAACTATCATATATTAGCAACACTTTTTATAAAAAGTAAATGTAACCGAGGGCTTTAGTTTGATGATGATAATTAATTGATGGTATTTGGGGCATTGACGATTAAGAGGAGATCAAGTGATTGCAATTACTAATAGTGATCATTGGCATCGAGCATTGAGTGGAGCTTTTGGGTTCTTCAAATCTCAAGGATCTATTTAATTTTAATTCAAATTTCATGCTCTTAAGAGTGTAGCTTCTTTTTTTTTTATGACGAGGAACCGTCCGCTGCCACACTCGACTTTGTCGAGCGCGCATGGCAGTCCGTAAACTCCGGCCGACCTAATGGGCCACCCAGGACACAAACCCATAGCCGACGCTTTGGAGCCCCCACATAAAGGCTGACTGCCGCTCTAGGGAATCGAACTCGGGATGGGGGCCGGGTTCCCAACTGAGCTAAGCATCGGTGGGTAAGCGTGTAGCTTCCGGTCCTCTTTCATGTGAAATTTATGATTGTACATAATCTTAATTTTAGCCAAAATTTTGAACACTCCATTAGAAAGTTCCAGAAGATTGCAGAATCATTATAAAAGGTCTAAGTCCAATGAGATCCATAAATTACATGAAACATTTATAGCCTAATAATTAGCTATGCTACCATCCGTTTGGGAATGTGAAGCCAAAAGAAATCACATCTGGATCAAATATGCTAATAATTAAACGTAATTTTAACCAACCAGTTACTCTTATTTTGCTGGCTTTTGCTCATTTACGTATCATTTAAAACGGAACAATGCTTCTTGCCCTCTTATAGAATTAGCTACTTAACGTGCATAAATCTTATATATTCTATTTTCACAGTACAACATTAATTTGTCTTCACAAAATCATCACCGTAGTTTTGTTTGGCATGACATTTGCCTATCTCGTACCACCACCTGAGGCCTGAACTTCTATTAGGCCACCACCTGATACCCAGAGTTCTACCAGAGTACCGCCCTACTATAAGGGTCTTTCTGACCCCGGTCTCCTTCCAACAAGGTCTTTCAGACCCTGGTCTTATGCTGACTACGATCCTTCCGACCTCTGTCGCCTACTATGGTACTTCCGACCTCCATCACCAAACAACGGTCTTACAGACCCCGGTCTCCTGCCGACTATGGTCCTTCCGACCTCCGTCTCCTACTATGGTCCTTCCGACCTCCATCACCGGACAGCGGTCTTTCAGACCTCGGTCTCCTGCCGACTACAGTCCTTCTGACCTCCGTCGCCTACTATGGTCAGTCCGACCTCCATCACCAGATAACAGTCTTTCAGACCCCGGTCTCCTGTCGACTACGGTCCTTCTGACCTCCGTCGCCTACTATGGTCGTTCCGACCTCCATCACCAGACAACGATCTTTCTGACCCCGGTCTCATGCCAACTACGATCTTTCGGACCTCTGTCTCCTACCGACTACGGTCTTTCGGACCTCTGTCTCCTGCCAACTACGGTCCTTCCAACCTCTATCACCAAACAACGGTCTTGACCTCTATCTTATTGACTATGGTCGTACCGACTAAACAAATACATCTATGTTGATTATTGTAACTCCCACCATGTAATGCGCTTTATATGAAGTACATTTTTGACATCAAGCCAATGCCTTCTCTTAAGGAAGGGCCTCTTTTGTAATCGACCGCAAATACAAGTGGACTCATTCAAACTGGGCCAGGCCCCGTGGTTTTTCCCTCTTTTCAGGGGTTTCCACGTAAAAACCCTAGTGTCTCTTATGAACGCTACACACCCTCTCACTTATCTGATTATGTGTTAGATCTTCGTACAATGCTAAGATGTTAAACTATATATTTCTCTACCGCCATGAATACTCCAGACACAACAGAAATATATTGATAACATGCACAAAAGCTTTCAAAAAATTATTTGCACCACCACAACTTTACAAAATGTTGCAGCTATCCCAAATTAGGGTTTATTTGAGACGGCTTCAGTATTTTATAAAAATGATCGAAAAATTATAGGAAAGTAACATTTTGAAAAATTATTGTGTTCAAATTAATTGTTTAACACTCTTATCTATATAGCATCATCGGGCTAATTATAGTTTTGAAAATTTGACCTTTAAGCATTATTTACAATTTGTTATTGTATAGAAAACATTTATCAATTTTAAATGCTCAACCTTAATCTTATTAGTAATCTCATCATTATATTAATATTCATGTGTATCATAGCTACTGCTCATTTACTTAGGTTTCATTTGAGATAATTTTTTTTTATTTTTTTAATAATTTTTTAATTAAAAAACTTTTAAATTAAAGAAAAATTATTTAAAAAATAATAATAATAGCATTGTACCAAAGGAAACCTTATTTAAAACGGAACATTGTCCTCTTATAGAATTAACCACTTACGTGCATATATAAATTTTATATAGTCTATTTTTACAGCACAGCGTTTGTCTTCGCAGAATTATCAAGTGAACCAAGCGGGCACGTCAATAGCTTTGCAGAATGCGAAACGTCAAAAACATTTGTATAAACTTTTCCACACATTTTGTTGTCCTGTGCGTTAAATGATTGAGAAAATTCTCGTAGAAAAATAGGTAGTTTTTGAACAAGGACTCGTGGAGTGGAAAAAAAGCAGATTCTGAATAGGTTAGATACAAGCGGGCCTTAGTGCCAACTTAGGTCGCCGATATTATATATGGCAAGAAATATTGCCACATATGTCTATTGGATGATAGGCTATTATGACTTTATGACTTTCCTAAATTTATGACTTTCCTAGGTGTGTTTGTTTGTTGCATCCTAAAACATTCGCGTTGGTAGAAAGGTATGGAGTTTAGCGTCTAAGATTTGCACGAAAATCCAGAACAAAAACAAATAAGGGAGAAGGGTGCAAGAGTCATAAGAGACACCAAGATTTGCATGTGGAAACCCCTAAAAATGGGAAGAACCACTTGGTCTGACTTGGTTAAAATGATTCCACTAGTGTTTATTGTTGATTACAAATGAGGCATTTTCTTGGGGGAAGGCTTTGACTTGATGTAGCAAATATATATTATATAGAGCACATTACATTGTGAGTGTTAAAAGAATTCAGGATATGAGAGTTGTTATTCTTGAAGAAGCCATAATCGAAATGTTGTTACAAAATAAAGCGGTGGGTTGAGTAATATCCACTTGAAATTCCTGAAGAAGCCACCGAAGCCAAATAATATCGGTGGCAGCAGTGGCCAAAGCACGATACTCAGCTTTAGTAGATGATCTTGCTACAGTTTTCTGCTTTTTAACTTGCCAGGAGATAAGTGTATTGCCTAGAAAGGCACAATATCATGTAGTAGACTTCCTACCAATATGATCACCCGCCCAGTCAAAATCGGAATATGCAGATAACTGAAGCGATTAGGGAAGATTGGTAAGCCAAACTTGATGTTACCTTTAATATATCAAAGAAGTCTTTTGAGAAGTTTGATTAGGGGAGCATTGGTCTTTTTGTTTGATTGATAGGATTGTAGTTAGGCAAAGAAGGTCGGAGGGGCCATAAGGGGTGGAAGACGGAGGTCGGAGGGATCATAGTCGACAGGTGATGGAGGTCGGAGGGACCATAGTTGATGGGCTATGGATGTCGAGGGACCAAAGTCGGCGGGCAACGATGGTTGGAGGGACCGTAGTCAGCGGGAGACAGAGGTCGGAGGGACCATAGTGGATGAGCAACGAAGGTTGGAGGGATCATAGTCAGCAGGCGATAGAGGTCAGAGGGATCGTAATCAGTGGATGATGGTGGGAGGGATCATAGTTGGTTGTAGACAGTGGTCAGAGAGACTATAGTCCGTGGGGTATGGTGGTCAGGGTGGGAATAATCGATGGGATACATAGGTTGGAGGGACTGTAGTCAGCGTGCAACGTTGGTCGGAGGGATGGTAGTTGGCTTACGATAGTGGTCTAAGGGATCATTATCGGCAGGAAACGGTTGTCGGTGGAATCTTAGTCGGTGAGCGACGGTAGTCAGAGTGGTGTGTCGACTGCAACGAGGTGGTAGATTGGCACTTTTTAGAGGCTGGTGGAGGACTATCAGTGATCGGTGGACAGACGGTGTCTGACAATTATTGGCGGCCAGGCGGTAGTAGGAGGTCGGGAAGAGATTCAGTTGTGGTCGTCAGACGGGTGGTCGTATGACGATGGTAGACGGTCGGGCGGTGGTTCGACGGTGGTTTATGAAAGTTCTTCGGTGATGGTTGATGTGTAGAACTCTAAGATCCTTGAAGCCTCAGAACTATCTCCAATCTCTAACCAAAAGCTAAAGCTTGCAAAGGTCTAAGCCCCCTTTCAAGCAGGAAGTGGGGGTCAATTTATAGATTTTTTGGAGTAGCATAATCCATAAATATGAACAAGATCTAGGGCAAATTCGGAGTACTCCATAGGACGGCTCATATTGATCCCCTCGATCAAAGTGTGTTTGTCAAGCATTTATGTGACCAAATGATGTAAGAATTAAGCAATCTTGGGATTGTTGGATTCGTCCCATTGAGTCGCTCGATTCAATTAGAAGTGTGCTATATTTGAATATTATCTAATCATCCAATTTATGCTTTGAACCTTCCAAATATGCTTTGGTCCCTTGATTGGACCCTTTTGGGCTTAGATTGGGCCGATTTGGTGTTGTTGGGTTTGTCACTTCAAGATATTCAACTTGTCTATAAGTTTTCAACTTGAATGTGCCTCAAAATTTGTGCTCGATTAAGACAATTTTTTGTGAGGAGTCAAAGTTTTTATGAGTTTTAGGGCATTAATAGGCTAATAGCTCAATTGTTTTTAGTAAGAATATTTAAATCAAAATTTGAGTTAAAATATATGAAGATTATGATATTTCTTTTGAGGTGAGAGTATTATGTTTTATAGTAAACTTATTTCAAAATTAATTCAATATTTTATAATCTAATTAGAACCAAAATTAATAAAAAAAATTTGGGCCCGATTTTTGTTCTTTTTTAAGATCAAAATATTTTCCCTTCTAAAGATATATATAAACACTTGAATTAAATTTATCGTCAACATCATCGGATGTCTGTTGATTTAGATTAGACCTTATAAGTATTATTATTAATATGTCATCAAAAACCGTCTTGATCGAGCATGAATTTTGAGTCATATTCAAGTTGAAAACTTCTAAAATTAAATTGGGATCATCCAAACTCCAATCTCATCAAACTTATAGTCAAAGTATTCATCTCGATGAGACAAACTCAATAATACCAAAATTGATCTACTCCTATCTCAAATGGGCCCAATTCAAGGGACCGAAACATATTTGAAAGATTCAAAGCATTGATTGGATGAGGAAATGATATCCAAATATCACATGATTATAGTCGAATCTAGAAACTCAACAAAAGAATCAAAAGAGCCCAAGATTGCTTAATTATGATATATTTAAGGCACTTAAATATTGAACGAAAGGTTCATAATGGAGGGAATCAATATGAGCCGGCCGATGGAGTGCTCCAAATTTTTTTTAGAACTTCTATATATTTATAGAGTTGTTCACACTCAAAATCTATAAATAGACATCAACTCTCTATATGGAGGGACTTCAAGAGACTTGGACCTTGGGTTAGAGACTCAAGAGAGTTCTAAGGCTTCAAGAGTCCTGAAACTCCACCCACACACCACTTCCAATGAACCGTCACAACCGTGCCACCACTAATAGACCTCTGTCATACCATCATCATTGGTCCTCCATCTGACCGTCATTGTGGGGTCTCTGCATGACCTCCATCACCAGACTATGGTTCATTTGACCTCCTTCGCCCGCCAACTATGATTCTGAAACTATCGTCGTCCAACTACGATCTCTTCTGCATTCATCGTCTGACTACAGTCGCTTCGGCCAATGTTGCCTGTCAGCTATAATCCCTTCGACCATTGTCATACGACAACAGTCCTTTCAATATCCTTCATCAGCTAACTATGTTATCCCTTCGACCTTTGTCGTCCACCGACTACCATCTTGAAATCTATCACTCGATAAAAGTTCCTTCGACATCAGTCGCTCAACTACGGTCCCTCTGGCTATTAGCACATTTCAACTACAATTTCTCTTATCTTCATCACTTGCCAACTACAATCCTCATACCATGTGGTCGGACTATGGTTCCTTTGACATCTATCATTCAACAGTGATTCCCTCGACCACTCACGCATAATAATGGTCCCTCCAACCTCCATTAACCACCGACTATGATCCATATCCCTTCAATCTTTATTACCCTCCAACTATAATCCCTCCGATCTCTATCACTAAATAACGGTCCCCTCAGATCCCTATCACTCGATTACGATCTCTTCAACCTCTATCACCCAACAATACACCCTTCAACCTTAGTCAGTCAACTACGATTCCTATGAACTCTGTCTTTCACATACTACAGTCTCTCTTATGACACCTCCGAGCTAGAATATAGTACTATTCAAACCATTTTGACCTTACTTGAAGTTAAGTAATCTGATTGGACTTTTTGCATTTGAGCCCCTTTGCATGTATCTGGGATTGATATATGTGCATCTAAGGGCCTGCATGTGTTATGAAGCCAATTCAAGAGGGTTAGAATGCATGTTTGTGAAATCAGGAATTTTCCCCTAGAACTCCCTAGCGCTAGAATGGTGGCACCCCATCACTATGTTTCTAGAGGGAGAAATTCATTTTTGGCTACTTCAAGTTGTTTTTAGCCATTAGCCCGGTTCTAAATTTTATTTATATTAAGGTAAGTCACATTGTGTCAATCTCAGCTTTTAGTAATAAGGAGATTTCTTGAATTTTCCTATTAAATTTATTTTTCGTTACTGAAAAATGGAAATAACTTTGCATTAGTAAAAGTTTCATAGTATAACTTTTTGTATGTTATATATATTGAGATTCTGAACCATTGACTATTTCATGAAAATTTTACACCAAAAATTTTGGGATTTATGTTGTTTTAATTGAATAGAAAATAGTCTAGACTTTAAAAATTGTGTTGTAGTACAATTGAAGATTTGAAACAATATTCTGCACAATACTGGGTAATTTGATTTTGTTTTGAAACAATATGTTTTTGCTCAGTATTATATTATGTTGCCTACATTTTAGGTGATTTATGAAATTTCGTAATGAGTTCTTTTATGCTTTAATTTTTACACTGTAAAAAATCACGTGTTACATGACTGAATTGAGTGAGTTTTGATGTGAAATTCATTTGTTGAGAGATATAAAGGGTTGGAATCTTTACATTTTGTATAATGCCGGGAATTTAGAACTCTCTAAAATCCATTTGTTGTGAGTTATAAGGGCTCGAAATATTTGGATTTATTTAAGGGGAAAATCTATATATTGGGAATTATAAGGGGCAGGAATCATTGAGTTGTCTGAGAAAGAGAAAAAATCTATCTGTTGAGAAATATAAGGAGCTAGAATCTTTGCATTCTGGCCAAGAAAGGAAAAATATGTCTACCTATTATACTTTATTCTATGATATGAAATGCATGTGAGATTATAATTTATTTAATTTCCGAGCATTATTATTTGAATTTTTGAATAACTGATATGCTATTATTATATATCTTGCTCAGCACAGTGATTGATTATACTGCATTTAATAATTTGATGAATGTTTAATAAAAGAAATTATTTAAAATTTAGATCTGTATGTGTGAACTGCTGAGTCGTGTTAGCTCATTGTGATTTGACCTTATATTTTTCAGGCTTTGATAAGGGAAAAAAGCTAGTTGACTTGCAATTTTTTGTTCTAATTTGAATATGCATAGGTATATATTTCTTTTGATTTTGTACAATCACGATTAGTTTTTATTTCTATGTTATGTAGCCACGTACTGCAATTGTATATTCATTTTGGTGACAAATGAAATGATAATTTTGGTAGATGAGTTTATTTTTAGCACTTAATGTTATTAGTAGCTTTATTGTTTATTCTAGGTTAAATTTTGAAAGAAAAGTCTAAAAATTTTTAAAATTAGATCTTGGAATTTGCCTCTCACAAGCAAGCACGATATGACATGTTTGGTTTGTGGGTCTTATTGGGTTGGATTATGACATTTTTTTACCTCTATCTCCTAACAACTGTCCATTCGACCTTAGTCACCCTATTATGATCCATTCGATCTTTATCGCCTAACTACATACCATATGACCTCTATCACTCAACAGTAGTTTCCTCGATCTCTGTCGCCCGACTACAGTCCCTCCAACCTTTATTTCTTGACTGTGATCCCTCCAACTACTGTCGCCTGCAGATTACGGTCCCTACGACCTCCATCACCAGCCGACTATGGTCTATCCGACCTCTATAACTAGACAAGGTAACTCCTCAAACTTAGTCGCCCGACTACGATCCCTCCAACTTCAATCGCCCAACTACAATCTCTAAGACCACCGTCGTCCTTGAACTATGGTCTCTCCAACCTCTGTCACCTGCCAACTATGGCCTTTGTAACCCCTGCCACTCGACTATGATTCCATCGACTAAATGAACATGCCAACGTTCTCTTGAAAATAATTCTCATGCCATTGGATTCTTCGAAATCAAAGAATATAATATGCTCTACATGATGTATATTTACACGTTGTGCCAATATCTTCTCCCGAGAAAGGAGATCGTTTATAATCAACGATTAATGCTAGTGGAAACAATTCAACTAGGTGAGACCCGTGATTTTTCTCATTTTAGGATTTTTCACATACTTGTTCAAAGTTAAGACGGTAAGTTCTTTATCTCTCTATTTTCATGAAAATTCAGACACATAATAATTATAAATAATTATATGAAAAAAAAAATCATATCAAAGTATTTTAATAAAATATTTATCATAATAATTTTTAGAATTATTAAATTTATTTTACAATTATACTAATCATAACAACCTGACATGCCATCCCATTATTTGTTTTCAGGAGAAGAAAATCCTTATCTTTTGCTACAGCCTACAGACATTAAGAATTCACTTGAATCTATAGAATCATGCTGCCGTACAGTAAGCACAAAAAATTCCCATTCTACCCCCAAGTGTCCCAATCCTTGGTCACCTACCAAACCATATAAATCCACAGCATTCCAATTTTTCAAGAAGGTTCCTCTCATCTACTCTTATTCTACATTATTTTGTGCAGATATTAACAAAATATCAAATATAATAATAATAATATTAATCAAAAGCGATGATCCAAATTTACTTATTAAAAAAAGAAAATCGTGTAAACAGTCACAAATAATAATCTCCCATTAATGAAAGCGTTAGCATCTTCGTCCAATAGCCCAATTAAATCGTCTCTCAATATCGCACGCAATCAACTGATGCCTTACACTTCCCCCATTCGGACTTAATCCTCGCAGTCCATATCTTATCTTAACCAGCAGCCAAAAGTACGGCAATACCCTGAAAGAGACAGCTTAATTACTATTTTTTTTGCTAAGGACATCTCCCCAGCTAATATATTAATTAATCATAATTAGTGGCCACTATACAGTCGATCGCGTTCAGCCACGTGGCATGTATTTGTATAATAGAAGGGGCAGGTACACTTCACCTTTATTTAATGTCCCTATCATTGATCGCCTTCTAAACAATATAATGTGATTTGTTTATTAGAGTAATCCAAAGAAATGTCATCACCACAATGATCTAACAATATTCTATTCCTCTGTAAAGCATGATTTGAAAGAATTGGTTTTGAGGATAGGAAGAAAAAAAAATATATAAGAAATCTACTGACCTATTCTCATTTCATAAAGATCTTATTTTTTATAAATATAAATTAGATAATTAAGAAGTTATTTGTTGACCTAATATTATTTGGAAATTTCTATATGGAAATTCATATATTTATATGTATAAGTAAAATATTATATATTAGACGCTATCTAAAATTGAACAATTAAATTCGTGATCTATTTAAGAATTAACTTTTTTTTTTTTGCTTATGTGACATCTCAATTAAATTTGCATGAAATTAATTAATTGTGTAGAGGCCAAGTATTTATTTTATTTTAATGATGGACTGAAATAAAAATAAATATATTTAAAGTATAAAAGGGTTGTGGTCCACAGTTTAAACGGTGAAGTTCTTATTTCTCTCATTTCTCATCTGGAGTGAAAAGAATGGGTCTCTTGCTCCCTTGGAGAACGCCGCTTCAAATGTGGAAGGCAAATAACCTCAATTTTGCATTTCTTAAATATAAAAAAATAAAAAATTCTACATGTGTTAAATTATTATTATAGTCAAATAGCCTGTGAAGATGAATGTATATTGCTGCATGTTCATATAGATTCATACCTCACAAGAATACTCAATCAAAAATAATTATAATTAATAGGGGCCCATAGGCACATTGATGTGGATTTGACATTTTGATTGAAAACCTATAGGTCCGAACCTATTGATTGGAATTGGAATATGTGGTCGCAATTTTACAACGCACACTTTCTTTTACGACTTTACAGCCTTTAAATGAGGCGCACAAAAATTATTTTTAAAATAAGATTAAAAGCACAAAGTTATAAGTTATCTTATTTTAAGAAAATCCCACAAAATATATCAAGTAATAAGCATTTGAGGAGAAATTAAAAATATTATTTATTATATAATGAGATGTATGTCATATATGAATTTTGATGCTCAATTAACAGAGTATCAATCCATCCTCAAAGATATTTTAGACATTCTAAGATTTTAATTTTTTTTCAGTACTTTGTAATTATCTTTTTACATAAAAAACCTTTCACTTATTTGCATTGTGATCTTGCCCATCTATCAAATCAAATTGTTTTATTTTCATAACGTTAAAATCCTACTGCAATGACCTCTTGGATCTGATGTAATAAAATTCTTACAAAAGATGACTATTAAATACACAGTACTGTTCCAAGTTCACTCATCAAAAAGAAACAGATGTGACAATTGCCTATGTTAATAAATATTATATCTAGCACAAATATTGGCATCTCTCATAACATTATTATACGCGATTCAATTTGGTCTGTTGGTTGGGAGCTTTGCTGTTAACCAAGAAGTCTTGAGTTCGAGTGTTGTGTATGTAAGTTTATCTTAATTGACCTAAATGTTCAACACAACAACAGCAGCAGGCCAGCAGCAACATCAAGCCTTTATTCCACTATGTGGGGTTGGCTACATGAATTCTTTTTCTCCATTGAGTCCTGTTAAGGGAAAAATATTTTGAGCGGACCCAAATGGCATCCGAAGACCAACCAGAACACGCCACATCACTTTTTCCTCAGTAACGGTGCTCGATACAGCTCGGTATCGGGTGACGTGACTCGTTCTGATTGGTCTCCGGATAGTCTGGTGTCCGCACAAAATATTTTTTCCCTTTTAAGAGGCAAATTCTCATTTAAATCTAATAAAGAAATGTCATTTCTAATATTTTCTAACTAAGTCTTTTTAGGTCTACCTCTACCTTTCTTAACATAGGCAAAATCTAATACAACTATTCTACTAACAGGACCATCGGAGGGCCGCCGTTTTACATGACCAAACCATCTAAGACTACTCTCTCTAATATTATCTATCATCGGAGCTACTGCAACCTTAGTTGGCCTAAATATCCTCAAAAAAAACTCAAAGCATTATTATTTTTTATTTCCGTATGCTGTTCATCAACATCAGCAGTGGCTCCTTTCGATTTGAAATAGATGCTTGAATGGAATTGGTTTTCTAAGGTCCAATGCCGACTAAAGTCATGACAAGCTCAAACTCTAAAGAATTCCCAAAAAAAGATTATAGTTAAATTTTTTATAAATATTTTGTGTATTCGTATTTTTCTGCTTAGCGAGTCATAAATTAATTTTATAAAAAATAAATGTAAAATATATTTATGAAGCAATAAGAACTTTTTATAAATCGATAGTTCTGAATATAAATATGAAACATTCATGCGATATTTTTTTTTATTAGAACGATGAATATATCTTAAGAAAATATTAATTTTACATTTCTTGAGTAGCCATTATTATTTGCGACATTTTGAAATTATTATTTTTTCTGTTAGATATTTTTTTCTCCTTTTCAAAATTTAAAATATAAATTTAATTATTTTTTTTAAAATAGACCATCTTTAGTCCTGCATGATTTTTCATCAATCTCTCCTTAGATTTTAGTTATTATGAATATCGATTGAATTAATGCTTATCTATGTACAGCTCGTTACATGCTTATCTCCTTAGATTCTTACTCCTTATTGAAGTAGTTTTTAGTACAAAAATTTTAATTTTTTAGTAAAAAACGGTTTTAAAAATCAGTAAAAAAGCTGCCCCAAACGAAGCCCTTTGGGACAGCTTTCTTATTGCTTCTTAAAACAATTTTATAGTAAAAAAATAATAATTTTGTACTTAAAAAAAGCTTTAAAAAATAGTTAAAAAGCCGTCCCAAACGAAGCCTTAATTGATATAAATCCCAAAAAAAAAAAAAGAGTACTGCTCGCTAACAATTTCATGGTAAAGTGGAAGATTGAATTTAGTTTGATTAGAAAAAGATTACCAATTTACAATTCAGCGCTCATGGGCTTTTTAAGAAGGCCCAGATTAATAGGTAGTGCATTGAGATCGTTGGCATGGTTTAACTTATCTCAACCTTGAGATGGATCAATGCAAGCAAAGAAGTCTAATTGTTATTTTTTTAATTAAGTGACAATATATACCAAAATATATAAATTGATTTAATTTCACCTAGCCTTTTTTCAATTATTTTTGTAAACAAAAATTGTGATTTGATAAGGCCAACTAATAAATTAAATATATGTTACTATGATATCAAAACATTGTTACAACTCGACACGTCACAGCCCTTAAATTGGTCTGATCATATCATGTAAGATACGTAATAGAAACTGATCAAAATCTACTTGGAAGACATTTCTACGCATCGTCAGAGACACTGACATCATCAATAAAAACGTAACAAGATCATCAATATCTATTTATTTACACCGTAAGTCTATTCAATAAAAATATTTCATTTTCAACCATCACGATACACTCATTTCTATCATCACATAAATCCACCGAGAGTTTTAAAGAATAACTACTTATTGAAGGTACATCTAAAACTAGTCACCGTCACTTATAATCTACTCAACTTATCCTTTCTCATTTAATGAACTAAAATCTTCCGATGCAAATAAATAAGAATGAACAACAATTGCTTGCTAAGTTATCCAACACCTATCTCAAATTCTTAATATAATCAACTACATTAAATTATTTAATATTACGTTTGAAACAAAAAAACAAGTTATAATATAGAACTTTTTATAGTTGAAATAATAACAGTGATTAAAATAAAATACATAAGTAAACCACATCGCATTCTTATCACCATATTATATTCGTCCCCTTAGGCAAGGAATTCGAGTTAACGCCTGCTAGGGTTTCATGGTTTCGTGGTTGGGGGTTTTGTGCCTCCGTCGTCTCCCCGCCTTCGGGGAGGGGAATCTTGCTCCGGCGATCGTCTTTCTTCAGGAAAGTTCTTTATTTCATGCTGTTTTCTTCTTTCTGGGGCTTTTTCGTTGGTTTTGCCGGGCTTTTCGGTATGGCTTCTTCTAAACTTAAGGACCCTGGTTTTTTGTGTGGGTTTCCTCACTCTCGTTCGTTTAGAGAGGCTCTGGATGGCTCCAAACCGATTTTTCCTGATCTTAGGCGTTCGACTCACCGTGGATTACCTTCTTTGTGGGTTTCGGATTTTGAGATTTCTGAGCTTGCTATCCCTTTCCAGTTTTCTTTAGTAGGTTTTTTTCCTTCTAAGAGACCTTCTTTGGAAGCTATAAGAAAAAAATTTTTCAACCTAAAGCTGAAGGGTGAGGTTTCTGTGACTGTTTTAGATCAAACCCATATTCTGATTAAGTTAGCAAACGATCTTGAT
This sequence comes from Dendrobium catenatum, assembly GCF_001605985.2. Lineage (NCBI taxonomy): Eukaryota > Viridiplantae > Streptophyta > Magnoliopsida > Asparagales > Orchidaceae > Dendrobium > Dendrobium catenatum. The sequence goes on from NW_021319579.1 coordinate 346,882, forward strand.
TACTGCAGGGTGTTTTGTCACCGGTCTTACATTGTGTTCAACTGTTATATGAAGCTAACTAAGTGGTCTCCGACTCTGGATATTGGGGTGGAATCTCCGATTATTCCGATTTGGATTTCTTTTCCGCGCCTTCGTCCCCATTTCTTTGCACCCCGCATTCTGTTTGGTTTAGCTGAAATCTTTGGTAAACCTTTAAAAATTGATGAGGCGACTTCGGTGGGTTCTCGGCCCTCTAATGCTCGTGTGTTAGTTGAGCTTGATATCACGAAATCATATCCTAAACAAGTTTGGCTTGGTTCTGATTCTTTGGGATATGTTCAGGATGTCATTCTTGATGAATTTCCTAATTTTTGTTCTGTGTGCAAATGCATCGGGCATGCTAATGGGTCGTGCAGATCGGTTTTGGATGTTCCTACTCCTGCTGGGGAGGATATGGTTACTGATGCTCCGGTGTTTGCTGAGGCGGTTGGGGTGAAGTTTAATGTTGTTAATAATGCTGGTGTTTTGTCTGAACCTATGATTACTGAGCTTAACGCTTCGTCTTTGCTTAGGGAGGGTGCGGAGGTTGATCGCGTGGACGTTATTGATGGACTGAATACTGTTGTTTTGCCTTTAAATTTAGATACTGCTAAGTTGGTTGATTCCGATTCAGTTGATGTTGTTCCAAACGTCTTAATTGATTCTGGTTCTGTTTTGGTTGATAATAGGTCAATTAATGGTGGGGGATTTTTTCCTGAGGCTGTTGGGGGTGTTCTTTCTCCCAATGCTACCCCTTTTGTTCCTAAGGTTGCTACTGCTGACTTGCCAATTATTACTTCAGTGGAATTCAATACTTTAGCGGAGGGTGCTGTTGTTAACTCCGAGATTGTTTTGGATTCGGAGTTGGGTGTGGCGATGCCTTTCCTGCCTAATGACAGTGAGAAGGGGGTTCCGGCTTTGGATAGGATTGTTGATGTCCCGGTTAATCTGATTAATTCGCAAGCTATGGCTATCTGTTTAGGTGATTGTTCAGGTTTGGAAGTTAGGAACCAAACAAACAGGTTGGTTGTTGATTCCATTTCGGAATCTTCTGATGATGATGTATATTCGGATACGGACAACGACTTTTCTGTGGTTAGTGCTAAAATTGAGCAGAATCGGGGGAAATGGTGGGGGAGACGACGTCGCCGTCATTGAGTTTCCATGCTTTTCGTTCGTTTCTTCGTTCGCCGAGGCTTTGTGGTTTTACGGGCTATAGCAATGCTGTGGTCGGGGCTCGCGGCCTGGTCGTCTTGCTTGTGGCAACCTTTTATTGGACGGTTCGGGTATGGCGACTGGGTCGCTGGGAGCCTCGGCCGTCTCCTGAGCTTTTTTTATCGCCTATAATTCCTGTTGTTTTTCTTTTAACTTTGTTTCCATTCTTTAGCTATTGTAACCTTTGTTGATTGAGTTATGAATTTATGTTTTGTTAAAAAAAAAAAAAAAAAAAATTTTTTAAAAAAAAAAAAAAAAAATATTCGTCCCTTTAGGCCCTTATTACTCTCAATTATTTCACATTCTCATCATCACATCACATTAATCCCCTCGAGCTCTTACATCTCCAAAGCATTTTACATACAAAATATGAGATATTTATGTCTTCCAATATTACACATGCATAGTATTAGACCCTTATGCCTCTTTATATACAACGTCATTCATTTATTCAAATGCTGAAGGCCTTATTTCTCCCTTGTAACATGATCAGAACACTATATTATGTAACATATAAAAAGTTACACTATAAAAATTATTCCAATCTTTATAGATTTGAGTTTGCATAAAATTTGAGAAGATAAATTACCAAAACACTCACACGAACATTCCAAATTGCAAACTAAAGTTGTGTAACAACAACTTATCTCAAGCTAGATATCCTTCTCAACTGGCTTGTTGGACGAAATTGGCTATAGACCTCCAAATTCAACCTTCTTTCTCTAGGGTTATCTCCCTCTTTCTCTTGCTAGTTGCCTTAAAACAAGAAAAGGATTTTTTTTGAAGTAAATTTTAATATTTATAGACGTAAATCATAGCTCTCCCAAGGGGAAATTTTTGGAATAAAAACAAAGAACTCCATTATATATGTAGCGCTCAATGCCAACACCACAATGCTTCCTAACAAAAAAATATAATGTTGTAATGCCAAGATTGTAACACCAACAAGACAGCGCCACAACGCTCCTATTTCTTCTAGTATTTGATCAGAAAAGCATTATAACTCTAAAAATTCATAGAAATCAAGAAAGGCTATGTACATATACAACACTTAGCAAGTTTAAATTAGTTCATTACAAGCAATCCTATTACTATCCCATCTTAGAAAAATATCATCAATAATAATATGTAAGTGGATTTTCTAACTATATTGGTCACTTCAAATGGTCAAAAATATCTCAGACTTACTTTTTCTCCTCTATAAAAGCTACTTAATTACACCCTTTCCTTCAAGAATATTAAATCATTTGTTTGAAACTCAACAATCCGATGCTTTGAATCATAATACTTTCTTTATCTATTTTGACATGCTCTCCAATTTATTTCTGACCAATCTGATTTTCTCAGTAGCATCATTTACTCAATGGCTTTATCATTATTGACAAAAGATAAAGTCATTGATTTTAATAATAAAGAAAATATTTAGGAGATGCTAATCTTAGAATTAATCAAAAAAATATTGATTTTATGATATATAATTTAAGTATTAGGATATTTATAATCAGCTTATTAAAATATAAAATAATTGATAGCTACCATACACATGAATATTTATATAAATGATGCTATAACTACTATGATTAAGGTTGAGTATTAAAAATAGATAAAAAGCCTATTAATAATAACAAATTATTAATAAGACAAAGATAAAAATTTCAAAATTATAATTAACTTGACTATGATATATAAGAGAATATAAAAAAGACCATATATCACAAAATTAGAGCTGATAAATTAATGAATGGATATATTAAGATGAATTATATCTATAAAAAAATAAATTAATTGATAAAGGGATTATGACTAATTAATTGAGAACATGTTTTAAAAAATGGAGATTTCATTTTCATCTATTGCATGTCAGAAAATGAATTAATCTCTTTTGAGAGAATCTTGGAGATCTTTGTACACTTTGAGATCAATGTGAAAATTTTGAAGAAAAAAAGACAGACTTAACATAATTTAGAATAATTTATAAAAAAATATACACAATACTTCATATAACTAAGTTAATATACGCGCACTCACGCACACACATTATGTTTATAAACTTTATGATGTAATTTTATGTGTGTAAAATATAGGCTTTGCTCGACAATTGAAATAATCTAAAATACCTGATTCGAGTGTTAATGCATTAAAAAGTAATGATATATAACCCTAATTTTGTTGAGAGAGTTGAGGTCCTAATGTCCTCTCTTTCCAAAAATGGCAAACTAGAGCCCTGCATTGGGTATAGGTGGGTACTGGTACACCCGTGATCTCGTAGGTGGATACTTAATATTGAGGGATAAACCTATTTATATTGTTCATCATTGTATGTCGTATATTACCACAATTTTCACTACGCAGTGCGCAACACTGAACCGCTCTACGACTATGATTCTGATATGCGGTTTCAAAGTTTACAGTAAGAGTAAAGAGTAACAAATCTTAAGATCATCAGTCTGTAATGGACTACGTTCAAAAAGTGTGACAAGTGGATGGATATGAATAGATGTGGGTGGGCAAAACCTGCCCGCGTAAAAGTATAGTTACACAATTAGGACCCATGTAAGGCTTTGTTCCAAAAGGCCCAGCACGTTTATGGACCTTTTATTGGCCTATTAGTAACAATATAAACAGCTGTTTTCAAAAATTCAGCCAATCCGGCAATTCTCATTTTCTCTACGCTCTCGGTGTATTTGCGAATCCAGGCAGCAAAATGGCGGTAGACGAGGTCGAAGATTGGAGCGAAGCGGTGGAGGATCTCGTCGACAAAGGGGACGTAGATGGGGCGATCTCCCTCCTTGAATCCGTCGTGTCCAAGCTCGAAAGCCTGTCCGTCTCATCGTCGGAATCAGAAGTCCAGCTCCAGATTGCCACTGCCCTTGGCGATCTTTCCGACCTGCACTCCTCCAAGGGTTTGTCCCTCAAGGCTGACGAGGTCTGTTCTCGCGCCCTCCTTAACCGCGTTCGCGCTCTCCACTCTAAACCGCAAAGGCCTGGGTACGTTAACTAGGGTTTCCCCTTCTTTCTCCACTCTCATGAGATCGATTGATTTATTTCTCCATGTGGCTAAAGAAAATCGAGTTCTGGCGGGGAGGAGGTCGTGCAGCAGGCGGATACTTCGAATGCAACTTCTTCAAATCAGCGTCGAGATGATGAGGAAGGTATTAAATGTTGTTCTGTTTTTGCGAAGTCTGGATTTCCTTGTGAGAACATTTCTCCATTCGTGAATTAAGCAAATCAAACATTCTTTATACCGAATATCTTAAATAAGATAAATTTTCACAAAACATTAATTTGAAGAAAACATACCTTGTTTTATGGTGGCTTCTTTTGGAATTTGATCAAAGGATTTGAGAAACTAGGTTTCTCTCCTTTTCCTTTTCAATTTTCTTCTTGTTTGAGTTAATTTCTAATGGCGAAAACTAACACTTAATGGAACAGAAAGAGGATAGGTAGTTTCTAATTCAGTTATTTCATGAAATATTCAACAAAGGTGGATGAGGTATTTTGCTAAACTTTTTAATGAAGAATGTGAAAATATGATTGACTTTAGTGACTTTATCACCCTAAATGAAAATAAAGATTTTTGTTTTTATCAGCGTATAAGTAAAATTGAAGTTAGAGAAGCTTTAAAGAAAATGAAGTGTGGAAAAGTTGTTGGACCTGATGATATTCCAATAGAGACGTGGAAATGCTTAGCAGATGAAGGAATTTCTTCGCTTACTAATTGATGCGAACTTTAGTTAAAATGAACAAACAACCAAATGTAAATTTTCTATTATCCATGTATATAAAAAAATCTAAATTTGAATATCCTATTACCTCACATGATTAGATCTTCTGTAATTGAGCATGTGTTCTTTTGTTCCTTACAAATATCACAAAATTTTCTTTGTAGCTTTTCAATGATCAAGCCTTAGATTACATTAATACCTGCTAACATTCTAATAGCAAAATTGATGTCTGGATTGGTATAAGTCTGAGTGTATATATATATATATATAATATATATATATATATATATATATTGTATAAGTCTGAGTATATGTGAGTATATATCAAGCATCCGAACAATAGATGCATAAGGAATTTGTTTCATTTGTTTGTGTTAAAATTCATTTTTTGGGGCATTACATAAGGTTCAATTTATCACTTTTTTAAATGGAACAACACTTGTATGACACATTTCCATCTTAGATTTCTCTAAAATTTTGTTAATATATGCTTTTCTTAGGCAGCCCTAATACTTCTTGTGGCTTGTCATGAAATATTTTAGTTCCTATTATGTAGGGTGCCACACCTATATCTTTTATTTCAAAAATTTGAGAGAAAAATTTGGTCTCATATAATAAACCAAGATTATTAGTAGTAAATAATATATCATCAACATACATAATCAGGAATTCTCCCATTGACATTTAGGTATGTACACCAATCTTCGGTGTTTTCTTTAAATCCAAAAGGACGTGATAGTATCATTGAGCTTAAGATACTACTGTTGGGAAGCTTGTTTAAGTATGCATTATTGACTTCTCATGTTTACATAACATGTGTCCCTTTCCCTTAACTAAAAGGCCCTCAAGTTGATCCATATAAAATTGTTCCTTTAAATCACCATTCGAAAAAATAATTTTCACATCAAGTTAATGTAACTACAAATCATAATGAGCCCTTATTGTCATAATAATTATGGATGAGTCCTTTTTTGAGACTGGAGAAAATATCTCTTTGTAATCGACATCATGCTTATGAGTAAAATCTTTAGCAACAAGTCTAACTTTGTATCATTTGACATTGGTATTTGAGTTGCGTTTGGCCTTAAAGACTTACTTACACTTAAGGTTTTAAATTGCACAATTAGGTATTGAGACATTTTTTATTTGTGAGGCGAGGTGTAAGCATGAAGGTTTTTTGAGGCATAAGCCTCAAAATTAAAAAAAATTAATAAAGTAAATATAAAGGTCAAAAGTGATTTTTTATATAATACCTAAATAATTTGTTAAATGATGACATATTAAATTTTTATTGAATTATTATTATTATTATTATTTTAAGAGTTTCTTATTTAAAGAAACCCTTTCAAAAATTAGCGTATTGATGTAAGCTAAGTGGATTAAAAAAAACAAACCCAAAGGAGAACACAAAGGAAATTAGAACCTGACTCAATTCAACACTTAGTAAGCCAACACCAAACAAACTTGAAAACAAACGGAAGTTAAACACTAAGAACATTAAAAATAAAACTACCCTCAGAACAACCCGCTAGTGGTCACCTCACATGCATCAAAATAGTAGGTAAAATGATTAAAGTTCAAAGACATGCAAACCAGAGGTCCACCAAAGCAACTTTGGGCCAACGTCCACTACAAACTCCTCTGGCAAATGCTAACAAATCGGCTAACCAACACCTTCAAATGCTTTAGAAGAAAGATACAAATGGGGTGGAAACTTGCGGAGAGAAATAGATAAGAAGCCCAAGACGAAGTTATAGAGAGGAGAAGAGAAAGGGGGACATAGCTCGCAAGCTATCAAAGAAGAAACCCTCAGGTTTTAGTGTTTATTACTCATCAAAATTCTCCTCCAAATGCCATAAAACAACCTCAATATATAGGTGAAGAAAAGAAACCAAACAGTCGCCCACTCAAACCAATAAGACAAAGGGAGATAAAAGACCAAAAGTCAACCGCCTGTAGCAGCACATGAAGGGTCACATGGGAAACAGGAATAACCAATGAACGGAATAGACACTAGGGTGGGTGTATCGGGTTAGGCAGAAGAATCAAAGAGGCAAAAAAGGGAAATGAACCTGAGAGATGCACAGAAGCAGAAAAAAAGAGCTGAATAAAGGCAACTGAATCCCAACAATCAAGACATATGTTGGCAAAACAGCCAGCATATACCCGAATCAACTAAACCACACCCACGGAACTTGGGTCAAACCCAAGTCATCCCAAATGTCATGGCACCAAAGAAACTAGCACACCAAAGGAATAGCATGTCCAAGAGCACAACCTACACATGATCATTGGTTGCCTTCCATCATAGGGTAGAAAAAAAAACATAAAATTCAAATTACAATAAAGTTCAAAATAAAATTCAAATGAAGTTCGCATGCATCACGTATGCTGCTTTAAGTGGCGTGCACACAGTATTCTTTAGTAAAAGGCGAAAGAATAATTCGCTCTGTGCTCACCATGCAGCTACTACTTCTGATTGAATCATGAATTAATAAATTGACATACATATGAAATAAAAATTACACAAGATGAAAAGTGATAAGTGATAAATTACGTGAAATAGAATTGAAATTCAAATATTATAAGAGCAACATAATATTAAATATAGAAATTACATAGAAGTATCATATAACATCAAGTTCAACTCCATTTTTTTTTTCAATTCCTTACTCATTTACATTTAATTCCTAACGAAAGCTTAAATAATTGGCAACAACTCAAAAATCATTTGCACTTTCATCACTTAGATGATTTTTCTTTGAGCTATTGCCATAACAAATTAGTCTATCTTTTGTCTCATCTGGTGGAGTCAAACGCCTCTCAATCTGCTTCTTAATTTATTTCAATCATGTTCATCTTTTATAAATGTTTTTTATCAACATAAAGATGTGATTAATACTGCAAAATTTTTAGGGTGATGGTGTGCGATTTTCAAGTGATCGTTGGTGACGGCTGCGATGATGTTAGCTGTGGTGAAGGTTGTGGGTTGGAGGTAGAGGCAGTTGAGAGAAAGTTATTGCGGCTCGAATGTGCACGAAGGAGTGATTTATGTTAGTTTTAACCAATAAAAAAATAAAAAAAATCAAAGGATTAGGCATAAGCCTCATGCTAGCAAGGCAAGGCAGGCCTTAACCAAGCTGAGGCGTAAGCCTCGAGTTATTTTTCACTGGAATTGTGCTGAGGCGGGACTCATATTGCGCAATTTTAAACAATGCTTACGCTCGATTATTTTTTAACGTATAGGCAATTCAATAAGATCACAAATTTTGTTGTGATATTTTGATTTTAACTTGTTTTTAATCGCATCAAATCATCTAATAGAATTAATGTTTTTCATGACTTGTGAAAATGAAATAGGATCTTCATTAATTCTTAAGTCAAATTCTAACTCTTGTAGATAAATCACATGATCATTCGAAATAACATATATTCTTGCTCTTTGAGATCGTCTTAATGCTACTTGTACTTTGCCAACTATTGATTCATTGGTAACAACTTCATCATGAGATATGTGATTATTTATTTGTGCTTCTTATAAGTTAGACTCATGGGAACAATAATTTTAGAAGAAATAATAGGTAAATAAATATTCACCTTCTTGAATATTCACTTTACATGATTCTCACTCACACTAAATTCACTTTTCTTAGTGAACTTGACAATTTTCAATTTCAATAATTCTCGTACTATGGATCGGATGTTAAAATTTATACCCTTCTAATTTTTCCGAATAACCAATAAAGAATTTACTAGTTGTTCACTTGTTCTTGACTTTAGTTTATTTTATGTGGATTATAAATTCTTTGCTTCATTTGGGCAACATATAGATGTCTTAAATTGGGTTTCTTTTCTCTCCACAATTCAAAAGGTGTTTTTGAAATTTCCTTACTAGTGGTTTTTAAAGCATTCATCCACAATGATAAAGGTAAGGAGAAATGACTAAACATGGTCCTAATAATGTCCATTAAAATATGATTATGCCTTTATGTAGTACCATTTTGTTGTGAAGTCTGACATTGTGTAGTACATATGCCACATTAGCAAATTGAATAGAGCATTGTTCTGATTCATCATGCTTTTCATAATGAATAAAAGCTCAAAATAGTTTCCCAATTATTGAAAAATGCTCAAATTAGTCATAGAGTTTCATATTGCACTTGCCCTAATTTGGTCCCTTAACTATTAAAAATTATACAATTTGGTCCCTTAGTTAGATTTGTTTTTTAAATTGACAGAAAAAGCCAAAAGGCTTTGCTTATTTGTGGATATTTTGGTATAATTGTTTGTTACCTGCTTGCCTTCCTGGAGACAAAACTGGATATAGAATTGTGCGAGAGAGAAGCTACAAGCAGGCGACGCGAGCTAGTAGGTCGCGAACTAGGCGTGTCGGGGGCAAGAATCGCTGCAGTGTGCTTCGATTTGACATCCAAAGTCATGTGCGGTAGCAAGAGAAACAATTTGCTTTGACATCTAGATGCCTACTGTTGAGAATGATTGCGGGCGATCACGGTGAGCTTCAACATCATGAGACGGAGATAACGAGCAATATGTGACATCCACCAGGAGAAGGAGACACAGCTAGGTTTGCTATTTATATTTTAAAATGAAGCTTAAACACAATTAGGTTTTGATGTATGATATAACACCGTTGTTTAACAAATCTATTTCTCAATGGCGGATTTAACATCACTGTTTAACAAGTTTAAACGCAACTAAGTTTTAATACCTTTATTTCATAGTTGTTCATGTCGTCTACTATCATTGGTTAACAAATTATATTGAATTCATCGCTATTTAACAAATCTTAAGATTTAATTGTCTAGATTTGTTTCTAAAGTGTAAATTAAATTGGATTATACAAATCTGATACAAAATAGTATTTAGATGTATTAGACTTATTTTATTATTGAGAAATGATGTTTACGAGGCATGATAATGAGCCAAGCTGGTTGCCTAATTATGTACTATAATTTATTAAATGAAAACATAGAGCAATATAAGCAATGTAATATCACATTAACTTATAATATCTAAAATCATTCATATTTAACTTTGGAGATAACTTTAACTCTTATTTTAGGCCCTAGGATTAAATTGACTCAATTTTTAGTAGTTGAAGGACTAAATTAGGGAAATGCAAAACTCTGAGGCTAAATTGGACATTTATCAATAATTAGTGGACTATTTTGAGTTTTTGCTCATTCCATAATATTCAACATTATTTTCAGACTTGAGGATTTTCATCTTTTTGCCTAGTTGCTTTTAACCTCGTTAATAAATTTTTTTGAGATATCTACTAATTAAGACTTCAAGTAGACATAGCCATAATGTGAAAAATCATCAATAAAATGAGGAAATACTTTTTCTCCATCAAATAATAGAATATAAAAAATTCCACATATGTTAGTGTGTATAATTTCTAGAAACTATGTGCTTCTTATGGTTGCTTTATTAATTGTGTGTTCTGTGTGTTTTCCCTTAATACAATCCACACAAATATCAAATTAGTAAAATCCCAACCAAGAAAGATTTCATTCTTTACTAATCCTTATATTCATTCTTTAAATACATGACTCAAATATTTATTTCACAAGTAAGGTGAACTTTCATCTATTAAATTATGTTTTGTTCCAACATCATAATGCATGGTCAATAGTCTCAACAAATAAATGATCAAATTTTAACTTATATGAACCATTATGACACCATAATCAACAATTGGATTATGCTTAAGCATATTGAGACGTCCATTTCTAAATTTAAAATAATATCCAACTGTATCAAGTTTAGATATAAAAAAAAATAAAAAAATTAAACACAAACGGAACATAAACAGTTTGAAAAAGATCTAAATGTTATCCTACGTCTAAAATCAAAGAGTACGGTCTGATGGCAATTGGAGTTTTGACTTGATTTTTTATGGAAATAAAGTTTTCAATTGGCTTTGTAGTTAGACTAGTAAGTAATCTTTACATTACATTTGAAATCAATCCACCAAATATTATAACTGGCTTTTGTCAAATTTGATTAGAAACATACAAAAACACTAAGCTTACCTCTCTTTTCGAACCAAACTTTATGCTTATGACAATCTTTTTGATAGTGTCCATGTTTGCAATAGGAATAACATCTATCATCCTTCTATTTCTTTTGGATTTGGATGGATGCCAAATCGGATTTAGGTGTCTTTTATTACTCTTTCCATTTTTATTTTGTAGTTTCATTTTAGTTTTAGGCTTACCCATGAGACTAATTGAGTGAATTCCTTATTTCTTAATTTTTATTTCTACTTGAATAAACATACTTGCCATGCTATCACATTCCATTTATCCTTTATTGTGTTTTATTTTATTTGGAATGGTACTCAAGATGTAAGGAGTTCACCATAAGTTGCATGAGAAAATTTCTTTCACTTTCATTTATATGAAATTTAATCTTGATGCAATATTTGTCATCTCAATGATGTGCTTATGGATGGTACGAGAACCATCAAACTTAATGATGGTTAATATGCCCATTAGTGTCCCAGCAAGGACTTATGAGCAGACTTACATTGAGACAAATCTTTCACAAAATTTATAAATTCCTTAGCATTATTAAATTTATAAATTCCTTAACATTATTAGTTTTTAGAATTGTTCTATTAATAGTATCTACTATAGTCATCTGCATAAACGTTATGCTAAGTCTTTCTGACCTTACCCATGCATCATAGAAAGGTTTTTGTTCAGTGCTGCTAGTAATAGTATGGGCAGCGAGTATCAGTAAGAAGTGCCAAATTAAGACTTAGAAAACCTAAATGAAATTGAATTTATTTACTTCATTAAAAAAAAAGTTCATGGAAATTCGTAATAGATGAAGTTTGTGAATGAAGAGCAACAATAGTACTGCTACAAAATATATAAAACACATACATTAATGGTTTGAATTATAAATTTTAAACATATAATATTGATTTAGATAGCATTCTGTTGACATCTATGTAATAGCCAAAAGAATAAAAATCTGCATACCTCGTTCGATCGAAGAGATCCCGAAATCCAGCAAGAAATCCCGTTGCTACAGTCCTATCTCTGCTAGCGGCGCCGAATCCATCGCTTCTCCGTAATTTCTGCTCAAATCCCGCAAAAACTAGCCTCGATCGTCGCTCTTCGACGCCTTTAAAAGCCGAACGAATGAAGCCTTCAGGAAACGATCGCTCTTCCCTCGTCACTTCTTCCATTCGCTCTCCCGCTCACTCCTTCCACGAAGCTCCAGCGATTAAGACCCGAACTCCTCCAATCTTTCTCCGATCAAATCTGCGAGCCTCTGTTCAAGCCGAACTTATCCCGTCAAGCCCCTGCCCGTGCCGACCTCTCTCCGCCGCTAGCCTCCTGGTTCTGCCGACCCGAGAGAGAGAGAGAGAGAGAGAGAGAGAGAGAGATATTCAATCATTTAAATATATATTGAAGTTCTCCTTTATGTGATACTACAATAAACAATATTAAATTATAATTGATGCTCAATTTAATTTGCTCATATTTATAAATTATATATATACTCCAATCAGACGTGCATGCTATCTTTTAATAAAGTAAACATATCTAACCAAGCCTATTAATTAATGACAATCATGCTCATGACTATAAAATTAACTAATCAACCTTTATGTGATCCTTCAATATTATGCAATCATTAAACTTCAAATTACCCATGATTAAAGTTATATAATGTCATTTTTTCATCTCTTAGTAGCATCACATGCTCATGAGTACAACAACAACAACATCAAGCATTTATCCCACTATATGGGGTTGGCTATATGAATCATTTTTCTCCATTGTGTCATGTTAAGAGTCAAATTCTCATTTAAATCTAATAAAGAAATGTCATTTCTAACTCTTTCTAACCAAGTCTTTTTAGATCTACCTCTACCTTTCTTAACATAAGTCAAAATCTAATACATCTACTTTCCTAACCGGGTCATCGGAAGGCCGCCGTTTTATGTGACCAAATCATCTAAGTCGACTCTTTCTAATCTTATCTTCCACTAGAGCTACTCCAACCTTTTCATGTATGTGCTCATTTTGTATCCTGACTCTAAGAGTAAAGCCACTCATCCACTTGAGCATCATCATCTCTACAACACTTAACTTAATATTATGCTTCTTATTTAATGGCCAAGATTCTACACCATAAAATATTGCATGTCTCACCACCATCTTATAAAATTTTTTCTTAAGTTTGAGAGGGACTTTTCTATCATACAGCAAGCCCGATGCATTCCTCTACTTCAGCCATCCAACTTGAATTCTACTTTTAATATCCCCATTTATTTCACCATCACTCTGAACAATAGGCCCAAGATATCTAAAACATGTACTCTTATTAATGTCATGATCACCCAAAGTCACAATCCCTCACTAGATCTATTATTACTAAAATTATGCTCCATATATTCAGTTTTTGAGCTACTCAAACAAAAGCCTTTAACTCTAAGGTTGGCCTCCATAATTCAAGTTTAACTTCAACTCCCTCTCTAGTCTTATCAACAAGAGAAATATCATCAGCAACCTCTTTCAAATGCCTAGAGAGAACATCCATGACTAAAGCAAAAATATATGGGCTTAAGGTTGATCCTTGATGTAATCCAACTAAAATAGGAAAATACTTGGAAAACCACCTTATGTTTGAACACAAGTAACAACTCCTGCATATACATCCTTAATTACTTGAATATAAGTATTATTAACCCCTTTCGTTTCTAGAACTCTCCATAGCACTTCTCTTTGAACTTTATCATATGCTTTCTCTAAATCAATAAATATCATGTGTAGATCCTCTTTATTCTCTCTATACTTCTCCATTAAACCTCTCAATGAATGTATAGCTTCCATAGTTGACCTATCCGGCATGAATCCAAAATGATTTTGAGAAATATTAGTATCACGCCGCAACCTATGCTTATTAAATCTGATATTTATGAAAACTTTCTAATTCTACCACTTGTTGATTAATGAATTATGCTTAAAAATAAACATCAAATTAAATAGCAGCAATAATAATTATTTCAATTAAATGAAATACATAAAAGAAAATTACTATAATGTATAAAAAATGTTATACAATGGTAGAATGAAATTTAATTATCCTTTTTATAAATATATATGCATAAAACACTAATTATAGAAAATAATCTCTGTAATACACATCAACTTTAATGGTGCTTGTTTTGTTTAAAAAGTGGTGCTGATTGAAAAGTTTTAACATGATTCATTGTGATCTCTTCTGGAATTTGATCAAAGAATTTGAGAAACTAGGTTTCTCTCCATTTCCCCCTCAATTCTCTTCTTGCTTTAGTTCATAAAAGTTTTAATGAATTATTACTTTTTTTATCAATAGGATTTTAACACGTATTTAATTAAATAATTTATCAGTGCGGACCACTTTATAAAACTATTTCTAACATTCTTGTCCTCTCACTTGATTCAAACTACTTTAAGATGCTTTCTTTTCTGTGGGATGAACAGATTGGGAGGCAATTGTGGATCGTGAGGTGTCCTCGGTAGATGTTTTGTTTTCTGCACAGGATGGCGAAGGAGCAGCATCAGACCTCTTAAGGGTAGATGAGCCTTGCACGTCTAGGCGACGAAGAGGGAGAGGATCCTTCTTGTACAGGAAGAATGAACTATACTGTGACCAGGTGGATGATGGGGCTGTGGCTGACTACAATTGTTCTTCTGAAGATGAAGATGCCAGGTTTGACTCTCTGGAAGACAAATATGGAACTATAAGGAATAGTGAGTATCTTAAGTTCTCTATTTTTTTCCCCTCCTCTTTCTTTTTGGTTAAGATTTTACTTATTGGTTGGATAAGACTGGAGTTTAATTGAGATTGATTAAATTGTTTTCAGCAAAATATGGTACCGGCCATGTTATTGTCTTATATGATTTCCCACCCACTACTCGAACAACACAATTGGAGATCCTATTTGACAAGTTCAGAGAGCGTGGTTTTGCTATTAGATGGGTTAATGATACTGTTGCACTTGCGGTGTTTCGAACACCATCTACTGGTAAGTTGTCTTATACATATGTGAAGAGTTTACGGGCTGCATCCATGACCTTATGAGATGCACACATTCTTGATAACGTGATATTCTGCTTTTTCCACATTTATCATGAAAGTAGAACACTTCTACTTTCTATATTCAAGGATATACAGGCTTTCAGATGTTCATCAATTTCGGATGTGAACAATATCTGAATGTGATATGTGCTTTTATATATATATATATATTCGTTTGACTGTTTATGCATGGATCTTTTTTATGGCGAATAAGGTGCATAAGAATTAAATCTCATGGTGATTTCCTGTTTTCTTTATGTGATTATGAAACGCACATATTTATGGAAATAGCAACTCTTTTTTTATCCCGTAACTTAGGGACTTGTAGTTTCTTGGAGCAGTATGCCATATTTTGCGGTTTGGACCAAGAATTTGTGGTACATGAAGTGGATAAACTAATTGTGGATTTTGTCATTAGTAGAATATTATTGGCATTAGATTGTCAGCATGTTTAATTGACTACTTGTCAAGATACTTAGAAAGAAAACATTGTTATTCCATCGTATGATTAACACCAAAAGCTTAAAAACATTAAGATAAGCAAAATGATAGATTAAAATAAGAAATATATTAAGATCCGGCCCATTTTAGCAGCATTATTAAATGATGTCCTCTATTTAAAAGTTTCGCTTGTCATGATTTTATGGTATGTGCCCTCAATGTCGCTAAAGGCCGGTTGGCCATTGGGCAAGGTAAGGCTAGCTTATAGTGCCTCATACCTTTAAGGTGGAAAGCCTTAGGAAGATTTGTGAGTGTTTAGGTGAATGCCTTGTCTAATGACATTAGATAGTGATGTGGGAGTCTTGTCTTGATGTGTAATACTATTTTTAATGTAGATGATGGACTGGCCGATTTGATTGAGAAGGAATTAGAAAGTTTCAAATCAAGAGGAGTTGTTTAGGAAGGTTCTTAATTAAAGGAGAATTGTTTTGTAATGTTTTAATTATAATTAGGAGGGAATTATTTAGGTTAAGCAATATAATTTGAATTCAAAATATAAGAGGGAATTATTTAGGAAAAGAGAGAGTGAATGAAGAGGAATTGTTTAGAAATTTTTCAGTTCAATGTTATTAGTCTTGTACTTTAGTTGAATTTTCTTTCGTTCCATCTTAAGGACAAGGTGGCACTTTGGGAGGAGAGTATTGATGGACTAACCAATTTGATTGGAAAGGAATTAGAAAGTTTCCTAATCAAGAGGGAGCCATTAAGAAAGGTTTTTAATCAAAGGAGAATTGTTTAGGAAAATTTTATTACAATTTGGAGGGAATTATTTATCGCAATATATCTAATTTGAATTCAAAATCTAAGGGGGAATTATTTAGGGAAATGGGGGAGGAATTAAGGGGTAATTGTTTAGGAAAGTTTTAATTATAATTGGGAGGAAATTATTTAGGGTAAAAGATCTAATTTGAATTCAAATACGAGAGAAAATTTTTTAGGGAAAGGGGGTTGATTTGGGAGGGAATTAGGGGAGTCTATTTAAGGCTAATAATAGGATGATTTTGGGATTCTGATGTTATTTACTGAATTTAGATTGTTCTTAGGGAGTTTTGGGCTCTAGCTGGCGGCTAGGGATTTGGGAGAGCCGGATCTTTCTCTCAAATAGAAGATCCATTGTATCATGTTGTTTTCTTCCATATATCATCAATTAACAAGAGTTTTCTCTTATTATTGTTCTTAATTCCTCTTGGAGATTGGGTTTGGGATTGCTATAATTTAATTTCAGCCAATTGAGATATATGATTTTATAAGCACTTCCTATCAGTAGACAATCGACTCATTTTTCATGATGATAGTTTGACAAGAGATGATAACAAAAGAATCTTAAAGACTTAGAAAAAAACAAAGATGTAAATTAGAAGTAAAGAAAAATATATGTACTAATGCTTCAAAATCTAGTGTAGTAAATTTGAGGATGGAGAAGATTACTGTAAGGAGATGGAGGAATAGGTGGAGAGCTAATCACTGATGTAAAGGGGTTATGAATTGTGATAAGGATGGAATAGATATTGAAGAAGATTGGATTATTCATATGCTTTACATTCTACCAACTTTAGTGCTTTACTATACTCATTTAAGTTTATCTAGCTACCATGAAATTTGAACTAGAATACAATGGAACTTGAAAATTCATAAATTTTCTCCACTTGATTTTGTGTGATTATTATCACATTGTACTATTTAAAAATACTCATAAACATAAGTTTAGTTTATAAGTGATACAACAATTTCATTTTTTAACATCTTACTTTGCTTAAGCACACGTCTTGGTTGGCTCCAAGTGTTCTGGGCCTTGGGCAACTATTTCACTTTGAGGGTGTGATGCAAATCGAAATTCTAAGTTTTGGATTCACATTTACTTTAGTTTACTTTGATTTTTCATCTTTCAGAAAAGTTCATTTATAATTGTTTAGGATTTTTTTTAATAAACATGCTTTTGATGATCCTTAATGAGAATGTGATGCATTCTCTAATGTTAAGACCTTTCTCCCATATAATTTGATTTGTTTTTATTTTCTAGTTGATTGGGATTTGATCCTCTATGAGTGTATGATTAGGGCTACAAGCGAACCAAGCGTTCGACGAGCTACTTGTTGTTCGGTTGGATTAAAGCTCGTTTGTGATCGTTTAATTAACTAAACAAACAAACTTGAACAATATTTTAAATACTCGATTCTTAAATAAACAAACTTGAACACTAATGCTTTCGTCTCATTTATGTTCGTGAACAACATTGTTTAAAGCTTGTGAACAAGCTCGACATTAAGCTTGATAAAAGCCCGATTCGTGTTCGATTTTGAACTCATAAATAAGCTCGATAAAAGTAATTAATATTTGAATATAGAATATGCAACAGGTAAGCTTCATTTAAAAATATATTCATATTGATTAATGTTATTTTCATTTTACATAGACAATTGCTTTTATTATAAATGTGTTTGTTCATAGATATATTCATGAACATGTTTGTTCATAGATATATTCATGAACATGTTTGTTCATAGATATATTCATGAACATGTTTGTTCATAGATATATTCATGAACATGTTTGTTCATAGATATATTCATGAACATGTTTGTTCATAGATATATTCATGAACATGTTTGTTCATAGATATATTCATGAACATGTTTGTTCATAGATATATTCATGAACATGTTTGTTTGATAGTTTAAAAAAATTTGTTAAATATGTTCTCGAACATATTTGATGTAATCTTTTATTAGGAAGCTCAATAAAGCTCGTTTGTTAAGTTAATGACATATAAAAGTAGAGCTCGTTTATTGCTCGTTCATGCTTGTTTGTTTAAAGCTCGATAAGCACTAAACGAACCGAACATGAACTGAACATGAACCGAACATGAACACTCATTAATTTAAATGAACCAAACATGAACACAAATAATAAAGCTCGAACAAATATGGACCAAACTTGAACAAGCTGATATTAAATGAACACAAACATGAACACTCACATACTTGGCTCGGCTCGGTTCATTTGCAGCCCTATGTATGATGTCTTTAATTGTTTTTGCCTTCGGTTGTTTTTAATTTGCTATTATATTTTAATAATTTGCATCTTGATTTATAAGTCAAGATGGTGCTGAAGTACCATTACGTGTTGATGTGGGACCTTGCTGAGATGAATTGTTGCAATGGGTACTATAGGCGCAAATTGTGGCTCCTACCCAATGTTGTGGTTGCTTTTGCTTTGATGTGGCTTTTGCTCCCTAGTTGTTCTCTTGGATACTTTTATTTGCTATTTTCATGTGATCTTTACTCGATTTCATCTTGTGATGCGCATTATGGTATCTACATTAGACTCAAATAGCTGTTGGTTTGAGTTATCTGTGATTATGAATATGGGTTTCTAAGCATATAAAAAAGAGAGGTTTCAATAATGATCACTCTTTAAGTTATTTTGTTTTTTTTTTTCTTATGAGTGTTTGTTGAATGCAATTCTTTCTTTTGTTTAGTGTAATTCGAGATTTCAAATTTCTAAGGGAAGCTCTCTTGTCATGCCAAGGTGAAATCTAGATTGTTATTTTTGATTTTTTTTTTAATTTTCTTTTGTTGTGCGGAATTGTTACCGACTGCTTTGCCACAAGCTCTCGATTGCTTGTTTGGCTGGAGGTCTCCTTGCATGATGATAGTAAG
This sequence comes from Dendrobium catenatum, assembly GCF_001605985.2. Lineage (NCBI taxonomy): Eukaryota > Viridiplantae > Streptophyta > Magnoliopsida > Asparagales > Orchidaceae > Dendrobium > Dendrobium catenatum. The sequence continues at coordinate 366,110 of NW_021319579.1, forward strand.
GCTTCAATTTCTGCACAAATCTTTCACAAATTTAATCAATGGAATAATAACCTTTTAGCATAAATGTTGCTTGGGTTTAAACAAGAGAGGTGTGTTAAAGATCAAGGGTCAATCAGTCGTCCACTTGGCACTCATATTGTGTACTTGAATGCGGTGATAATCCTCTAACAATTTGGACAAATGTCATAACCTTAGGAGTTATCTTTCAATTAAAATATTTAGCTCAAGTGGCTAGTAAGATGGGATTATTAAAGATTCTCCTACTACTATCGAAATAACCTATTAAAAAAAAATTATTATAGACTTGGTCGACATGTCCAAGCTTGGCTGGCATCACACTAAATTTGGTGAGATTTACCCCGCTATTATCTTATTACGCCAATAATATCCCATTGACTCAACTGCTTGATTGGCCACCTTGACCTAGTCACCCTCCGAACGAATTCCTTGCATTTAGCTAGTAATCCACCCAACTACACTACTAGGTTGATCAACACGCGAGGCTAGTCAGTCAATACTTCCATTAGGTTAACCTTAGTTCATGTTGTCTAACACCTATAGCACCGAACAACATCAAAATAAGTTGGTCAACACCAAAACCGACCAATTGACACCAAGTGAGTTGGCAATGGATTTAGCTAGTTGGTCTTCTCAATCCCAGCTTATTGTTCAAAATCTAGCTTGGCCAAAAATATTTTGGGCCAACTTATTCAACCGAGTTAGTTACAAGAAATTTGGGTCATTACACATCAATACCAAAATCATCAATTGATAAAAACGGGAAACTAAGCAATAATTAGTTAATTACTACGACATTTTAAATTACCCCATCTTTCGCAAACATCAACTTTGAATTTAAGCTGTCCATAGTACAATGTTTTACGTGGAAAATTAAATTAGAACTAAGACCAAATGCAAATTGTCATGTGAAAAATGTTAACAAGAATTCATAAAGTTGGCCTTCAAAAAGTAAGGTAAAAGGTTACAAAAATACCAAGCATATACTGCAACGAAAATGTGGCAGTCAAAACAAGTTAAGTATCTCTTAGGTCCTTGAATTTATCTTGGTTCATGTAGGTTCACAATTTTTAAAAATCATCCACTTCAATATCTTACATTCAAAATTCTTTTATGACGTTCTTTCATTAACTAAACTATTTATTGAGAGAATATTATTCACAAGTTCCTTTAATAGTGATAATGGTGTTTGGCACAAGTTTATCATAGATTTAATTAATTTGCATGTTTAGCGAGGTCATTGAACTAGCAGAAGGCTGCCCACATATCCAAACCATTGAAGACATCTGAATACCTTCATTTTCCTTCCAATGGGGGCCGGTTAGGATGGAAAAGGAAGGGGAAGGCTTTTTCGGGCATTAACTAGGTTTTGTATGCTTTAAGTAGGTTTTTTTTTTCCAAGGTGAGGGTGAGCCAAATTTAGGGTTTCTTAGGTAGTGAGGGCTCTGGCTAGAGATTTGAGAGAGCCGGATCTTCCTTTTCAATTGAAGATCCAATTGTATTTTGTTATTTTCTTACAGATTTCTTGCAATAAAAAGTTTTGTGGTGTTTCTTTTTCCCAAATTTCTATTGTTGTTCACTGATTTGGTTGAAAGCGCACATACTTCCTATCAAATTGGTATCAAAGCGGTGTCCTGGGCTGAATTATAAGTATTCCTCGCTGATTTTTGCTGCGTTTTTCTCTCCAATCTTGTTGATTTTTGTTGTTTGAAGGCCATATTTGCTTTTTTTTTGGTTGTTTTTGTCGTTTGGAGCCTAGATTCGGGTACCCATGGAAGGAAGAAAGGTATAAGTGTTGGAGGGGGAGATCGAACAATTGAAATCTAAAATTTTGATTCTCCATACTCAAATTTCATATTTCAAAAGTCAAATTTCAGCCGTCAATGAGAAGATCGATGGAAAATTTTCTATCATGGAGGAGATGTTGAAGAAGTTGTTCGAGTGCCAACTCAAAACGGCATCATCGGAGGCGAGGGAAACCGCCGACAACCAAGGAAGTAGGGAAAACCCTAATCCAATAAAGCGAAGGCAAGATCAGGAGGTGAAGATTTTGGAGGGAGAAGAGAGAAGGCCTCCCCTAGAGTCTATTCCTAGGGAAGAGTAAGGTAGAGGGTATGAGAAGAGGCGTGAGGGGGTCGGGCATGACACAATTTGGCTGAATTTGAAAGGAGAATGACTGATTATGATCCAAGGGGTGCTGAATTTGAAAGGAGAATTGAGATTATGATGAAAGGTTTGGGTATGAGCGTAGAATAGATGATTGAGACACTTGGGGGGAACCACCCCCTTGGGGAATGAGAAATTATGGAGGAAACAGGAGGAACGGCGGAGATCTGAGGGTGAAGAAGCTAAAGATGCCTATTTTTTAGGGAGAGGATGCACATGAGTGGATCTACAGGGTGGAAAGGTACTTTACCATCAATAGATTGACAAAGGAGAAGAGATTTATGGTGACCGGGATGTGCTTGGATGGGAAAGCATTGGCATGGTATTAGTGGAGAGATATGAGGCGTCCCATATAGACCTGGAGGGAGTTTAATGATTGCTTGTTGGAATGTTTTCGAACCAACAGGGGAGGAGACTTCTATAAGCAGTTATTTACTGTGATGCATGAGAGGACAATGGTGGAATACAGTGAGCAATTTTAGCACTTAGTTAGCCGACTAGATCGGCATTTAGAGATTGTGGAGGGATATGAGGTGACCCATATGGATCTGGAGGGAGTTTAATGATTTCTTGTTGGAATGTTTTCGAACCAATAGGGGAGGGGACTTCTATGAGTAGTTATTCATCGTGACGCAGGAGGGGACAATGGTGGAATACCGTGAGCAATATGAGCACCTTAGTTAGCCGGCTGGATCGACTTTTAGAAATTGTGTTAGAGGGGAACTTTATTAAAGGGATCAAACCAAAGATTTAGATGACAGTTATAGTGATGAGGCCTCGTGATTTGAGAGAGGCTATGGAGTTAACCCAGTTAGTGGAGGGGACCAGAGGCACCTGGAGAGAGGGATTGGAGGCAGCAACTCAGGAGATTCGTATAGGATGACCACCACCGTTTTGGTATCCATGGAATCCGGCAGGACCGGCACCGGGCACTCTTAGGGGACCTTGAAGGAGAAAATTGTGGGAGAGAGACATGAGGAAAACTTCAAGAAGCTTACAGAAATAGAGTTACTAGAGAAAAAGGAGAAGGGAGTTTTTGTCAAATATGAGGAGAGATATACACCAAGGCATATGTGCAAGAGCCAAACTCTTCAGATTCTCAGTGTTTGTGATGATGAGGAAATTGAGGGAGCCATCTTTCCTCCTTGCTGACAATATTGCGTCTTTGGGAGGGGGGGTATTGTTAGACCGGCCCTCCTAGATTGGTCACAGTTGCGTCGGTCCCTCCTGGACCGACCAATTATCGAGTGGAGCGGAACATGGAGGGTGGAACTCATCTACCTGCTGGAGGAAATCTCGTCCCTTAGGGTGGGGCCCGTGGGGATTTTCAAACAGGAGGGGCCCACAGTTAGGATGGAAAAGGAAGGGGGAGGGCTTTTTTGGGTTTTGTACGCTTTAAGTGGTTTTTTTTTTTCAAGGTGAGGGTTATGTTGTATTTGGGCCGAATTTAGGGTTTCTTAGGTACCCGTAAGGGCTCTAGCCGCCGGCTAGAGATTTTGGAGAACCGTATCTTCCTCTCCAATTGAAGATCAAATTGTATATTGTTATTTTCTTTCAGTCTTGCAATAAAAAGTTTCGTGGTGTTTCTTCTTCCCGATTTTTCATTGCGGTTTGCTGATTTGGTTGAAAGTGCTCGTACTTCCTATCAAAATTATAATTCTATGCAGGTGTTAAAATAATCAATGCACATGAATATGGCTAGAACTAGTGGAAATGACCCGAAAATTTTAATTTCAAATTAAGTCTTCAATCATAAATTTTGCATTAAACGGAGCAATTAGATCACAGTTCAATGTTTTTTTCTTACTTGAAAAACTTGCTTTTGAGCTACTCTTACCATTTAAATGTATCGGGTATTTCATTCTGTTTGTCTGGCAGCCTAAGGCCAAACTCATTCCATCGCTTGCCAAATCATGCATTATGTTTCCTTTTGCTCTGAAGGCATGTGCATGCCCATTATTAAACATTCCTCTGGCTTATCTGAGGTGAAAAGCGCTAGTTATGATACGCCCGTTGTTACCAAGATTGTGAATACAGACTTGCACACTCATTGGTCTGTGCTTGTAAGACTTACACTTGTCATTGAATGATTATGGAGCTGTAGACTTGCCATTTTCTCCATTATCTCTATTATTTACTTGCTCCAACGTATTGTAAACACTGCAATGAAATTTATATTTTACTGTGTACGGAGCAAGTTGATTCAACTTGACTGAAATGCCTAACCTTATTCCAATCAACAGGAAAAAAGTTTTTGTGTATATTATTAGTTTTTCTGCTGTATTTTATGTTCTTCGTTTTGTTCTGGAGCGTCTGAACTTTTAGAACTACGAAAATTATGAAGTAGCAACCGTTTTAGTTGGTATAAGCTGTTATAGCCTCCATGTACAAATATGACATTGTTCAGTGTGATATTCAACTTTTTTTGCAGCTAATGAGGCTCAGAGTAGTATTCAGTTTCCATTCAAAGTGCGTCGTTTAGAAGAGGAGGATGTCATCTTGACTCAAGTCTCCCCAAAAGGTATTATATATTGAATGGAGATTTCAATCCATGCCTTGGCTCTTTGTTGAAATTTTGATAGGAAATACTCGTAGATCTCAAGTATTTTCTATCAATCTTCAAAAAACAGCTAGCTTTCTCTACCAAATTCTTCACAAAACCACAAAAAACAGTAGATAATTTGTATTATTTGATAAAAGGGAAACGGAAAATAACAAGATACAATTGATCCTCTATTCGAGAGGAGGTCGATCTCTTCCAAATCTCTAGACGCCGCTAGAGCTCAAAGAAAACTTAAATCTAAGAGATCTCAAATTTGAGCCAAATTCAACATGCCATGACCCTTGGAAAACAAATTATTTAATGCATACAATTCAAAAGGAAATTCCTAAACAGTCCATACATTCAAATTTCCCTCTTAATTCCCCCAAAAAACATTCCTATTCGGCTCCTGCAAAGCTAGCGGCTCACCCGGCATCATGGGCGGATCCCCATTTAGTTGAGGGGGGGCAAATGCCCCCCCTCAAAATTTTTTTTTTTTTAAATTTTAGTGAGATATTTTGAAATATTTTGGGTATTTTGTCCCCTCTCAAAAAAAATTTTTGCCCTCATTTAATCAATCCTAAGCATTTTTGCCCATCCCCCACAAAAAAATTTTTTTTTGCCCACCCTGAAAAAAGAAGCTGGATCCGCCCCTGCCCGGCATCCACAGGAGGTGGAAGTCCTCCCTTTTGCGCGTTGGTTCGGTCCCATCGGACCAGTTGGACCGGTCTAACAAATTTCTGGTCAGTTTTACTGAGAGCTAGTGCTGCTCGGTTAAATAAAACGATGTTCATTTTAATTTGATTGATTCAACTTTATGCAAATGTTTTGGAGCATTTATGAACGGAATTGCAGATCTGGAACCTCCTATCGTGAGGCCAAAAACATCTGCGAGAACAGCCCAGAGATTGATTGCTCATGCAATGGGAATCGAGCCAAGTAGTAGTCCTGGGTCAAATGAATTCAGAAAACAGGAGGAAGCAAGAAAGAACAGAATACTTGAAAGACAGAATATGAAGAATGATGCATGGGGTTCGGACTAAAATTTAGTACTTCTTTGTCGTCTTTTTTTCTTTTATTTTAGCCGACTTGTTTTACAACTACTGCAACAGGAGATAGGGTTTAGTCATTAGTGTTATTGGGACACTTGCCAATGTGAGATCCCTCCCTTCTAGTGCTAATGTAGGAAATTCAATTTCTTTCTGAAGCATTGCAAAACGTATTGTACAGTAAATTGAAGAATGGCGTAGAATTGAATTTGTACTTCTTTTATTAAATTTTTTTAGTCCATGAATATGGTTGCTTATATGTGAACATGGAATGCATCTCAACACATAAGCGTTCGTTCATATTGATGAACTTGTTTTCGTCAAAACACGGGAAAATTACTTTAAAGGATTGTGGGCTTTTGTTGGCTTTGATCTGTAGTATCTTGCTGGTTGGAAATCTCAATGAGTTAGTTACCTCTCTGTCTGTTTGTCTGTCTGCGGGGAGAGAAATTATTCTGTGCGATCATCATACGGTTTAGAAATGAATTAGGATGCGTAATGTCACCTATTAACATAACAATCACGTCAAAAAAATGACGTGGCACATCCTGATTTATCTCTAGACGTCGTTTGGTGACCGCACAGAATAATTTCTCCTGCGGGGAAGCCTATTTTGCTCTCTCCCTCTCTATGTGAACCTTAAGGGGAAGCCTATTCCAATTCTTAAATTAACTTTACAATTTCTAGTGAATATTGAAAAATGCTCATTATAATTTGTGCCTTTCTGGAACAATAATATAAGAGCCGTTCCACTCTCTAGTAATGATCACTATATTCTCTTGTATTAAAGCAACAACTCTCTCTCTCTCTCTCTCTTATGTTTTCACAATTATTTATGTGACAATAATTGGACTAATTTTATTGAGCAGATGGGCTAACTCTGAAGGGTACTCTTATCTATATTTGAAAAATTTACACTAGTAAACTTAAAATGGGTGATACGTCACCATGTGTTGCTTAAAATATGCTTTTTATGCATGTTTTTTAAAGAGGTTTATAAAAGTCAAGACCAGCTTTTATTTTCTTTTTCTTTTTTCAACCAATTAATCATGAATTATTTTCCCATGAATAATCAGTTTCTCCTAAGCTCATCTCTCTTTCAGGTGTACAGCTTCTTGCCCTTTGTCCGTTACCACAACTTTATGAAATGTTATCTTTGTCCACATGTATATATGAGAGTAAGAGAGAGAGAGAGAAATGGCAAAGTTACATACAAAAGTCTTTTGTTGAATTGACATTAGTTCATGTTTCAACTACTTTTTTTGTCCATATTTATGCTAGTTATTTGCAATTATGTGTGATACACCATCAAAAAATTATCTTGACCGGGCACAATTTTTTTTAAAATATGCTTAAACTCTTAATACAATTTATAATCATGTTTAGTCTTAAAATTTGTCCTCAAAAAATTATCTTGACCGGGCACAAATCTCGATGCAAAATCAAGTTGAAAACTTCCAAAATTAAAATTGGGACCATCCGAACTCCGATTTCAGTTAACTTATAGTCGAACTAAACGTCTCGACAATACGAACCCAATAACACCAAATTCAACCCAATCCGAGCCCAAATGGGTCCAAATCAAGAGTTAGAAGCGCAGTTGGAAGGTTCGAAACACAATTTGGATTATCAAATTGTTTCTAAACATAACGTGCTTATAGTCGAATCGAGCGGCTCGACGAGACGAATCCAACGAGCCCAAGATCACCGAATTCTAACATCACTAAGACATTCAAATGTCCATCAAACAGACAATGATCACCGAATTCAACATCGGCCGTCCATCCAACAACTACCCATTTGCCCTTGATCAAGAAGCGCACGAAAGAGAGAAAAACGCAGGAAAGGGGAGAAAATGGGTACTTTCGCGCGGAAGAATAGAGAAAATGCCTAGTTTGATTGAAGATGAATAATTGTTTTTTTAAATTTTGCTGCATTTTGGAGTGTAAAATGAGTTTTTTGTTGGAGATGACCTAAGAAAAAAAAAAAATAGAACCAGCTCGAGTCATGACAGCGTGAGTTAACTTATCCCCCCGTAAACTTTCTGAAAAATTGAACAAGTCCTTTCAATTTCTACAGTCGTCATCAATGAAAGTGAAGCCAGAAACCTTCCTCGTCTCTTCACCAAATCTTCAATCTATTCTTAAACCATGCAGCTTTTTTAGACCTCTGCCCATTCAATTATTTCTTATAAGGAAGCTAAGAAAAGAAATATGGACAACGGTCTCCCCATTGTTCTTTATAGGATCTTAGCTAATACAGCCGACAAGTCTTATTTTCTATCGTTTATAACGGGGTTCAGTTCTTAATTAGCTACAATGGGGATGGGGGACTAGCAGCGTAGCCTAGATTTGACGAGTCAAAGTTTCATAAATGTGGATGTGCCTAGCTATTCCCGTCATCGCCGTTGGCAATCAAAGACCAAGAAATGAAAGGACCGGAGACTTTGAAGGCTGGAGAGGGAAGAATTGGATTTGAACAGCAATGAATTCGCAGGAAAAAAAGAAGGATTTTTTTATTTTGAGATTCGAATGAGATGGCACCAAATAATAGTAGAGATACTCACATGATTTCATTGACTAATGAAGGTATACTATTAAGGTTTTGTTTAGGGAGAAATTATTATGTACGGAGATCGGATGTAGAATGCCGTTCGAAGACTAATCATAATATGCCATGTGAGCACTATCGAGTCGCGGTGCCGAGCACAGGGTGACATGACATATTTTAATTGGTCTACGTACGGCGTTCAACGTCCGCACATAATACATTTTTTTTTTGTTTGGGATAGCTTTCTAACTGTTGTACTTTTCAAATCTCAATGATATCTTTTATTTGATTATTATTTTTCCATGCTCACAAAAATTTCTGAGTTAGAAAATTTCTTTTTACAAGATAATATAAAAAAGTAATTGTATCTATAACAGTTTTAGAAAGCAGTAAAAAATTGTCCCAAACAAAACTTAAACTATGGATTTCATGTACTAAAGGAAAGTTGCGTATTTCCGGTGAAAAATTATGAAGTTGCTGGCGGATTTCGAATTTTTTTGGTGGATTTCCGACGAAAACGTCTTCGACGATAAATCGAGCATCGAAAAATCTTTCCCTCGAAAAAAACATGCCGAAATGTTTTCTAGCGAAAAAAATCCGCGGGTAATTTTTTTTGGCGGAAAAGAATCGTCAGAATAAATAAAACTTTTTTTAAAAAAAATTACCGGCTCATGTGAAAAAAAATTACAATTAAAACTAACTATTTTAATTGATAATTAAAATAAGTTACTTAAGTAAAAATTAATTAAAATATATTATTAAATTAATAATTAATTAAAATAAACTATAAAATTATTAATGAATTAAATTACAAATAAATTCTATTTTAAGATATTTTTAGACTTCCTTGGAAAATCCATCGTAAACATATCCGCCTGAAAACCTGCTTGAAAATCCATCGAAAATACTTCTAAATAATCCGTCGAAAATGGGCGATTTTCCTATAGTGATGCCATTATAGTCCTTTTTTTTTATGGTGAAGTCTTCATGCCTTGATGTCATCACTATCATGACCACTAGAAGATTCATTCATGTGACAAAAGAGGGAATTCTATTCATCATTTTTTCACTACTAATAATGATGTAAACTATTATTTTCATTGAGCATATGAAAATTATCAGGGTGATATTAAGTGTGGTTTCCCACTTGGCATTACTAAGACTCATTATTGAATGTAATCGATCAATAACCCTCTTACAAACATCTATACTTACAAATTTAAAAATGAGAATTAATGAAAGTTTAATGCTTAATTTTTTGCTCCCAATATAAGCCCAACAACTAATAGATAATTGTTATGTTGAGATAGTAGTTGCCGCTCAAATTAATATGTATATCATTTGGACTTGACAACTTTACATATGATTAATTCCTAAGTCTCTCCAGGCTCAACTGCATGGCTTAACGTTTTGCTTAGACCTACCAGGATCCGCTTGGCAACTAGGGGTGTCAATTTCGGGTCACGGGTCGGGTTCGGGTTGAACCCGGAATTGATCCTGGTTCAAACAAGTCGACCCTAACCCGACCCAGGTAGGTAAACTTGTTAGAAATCCGAACCCGACCCGGCGGGTTGCCGGGTTGACTCAACCCGACACGGGAACAGACACGCTGGGCGGATTGCGGCAGTGCGGGGCGGGTGCACCGTGCGCGGACGCGAGCGAGAGGCGGACGTTGCAGCGCGGGGCGGGTAGTGGGCACTGGGCAGCAGCCAGGCAGTAATTTTAAACGGGTTTCCGGGTTGACCCGACAACCCGTCGAGTCAACCCGAACCCAACCCGTTTTTCAAACGGGTCGAATCTGCGAACCCGAACCCGACCCATTTGGAAACGGGTGAGGTATAACCCGAAAATTCCAGGTCGGGTTTTCGTGTCGTGTCAAATATTGCCACCCCTATTGGCAGCTCCACTTCTAGCGACTTATTATCACATATATGTTGGAATTCACCAATGTATTGTCTTACACATTGATGTTATAAGCCATATACTTGATAGTTTTATAGTTGATATCTACATTACTTAGGCTTCGTTTGGAACAGTTTTCTTACTACTTCATAAAGCATCTTAATTTTTGTACTAGAAATATGTAATTTTTGTACTAAAAAGAAGCTTTAAGAAGCAATAAAAAAATCGTCTCAAACGAAGCCTTAATTGGCTCTCAACAAAAATCTCAGTATTTGTAACATAATCAAACAAAGTTCTATTTATATTTGAATCATTAAAACAATAAATTTAAAATAATGATTTAATATCAACTCATGCATTTAACAAACGAATTCAGCATTAACTATTCCCAAACGATTAGTTAGTTCTTATTGAACAGCCCTAAGCAGGGATAGATTATTAGGTGCGGAGTGCGGACATACCGTTAGGTACTCAGTACTTGTACGAACGGTACGTACTCCGCACCTAATAATCCTTCCTAAGCAGGTGAGGTATGCCGACAACTACCTTTCATTTACTGGTAGGTATATCCCTAATGTTTAAAGCATGGACGAAAAAAAAAAAAAGAGCACGTGATGGTCGAACGTTGCGTCATGCTGCTATGAACCATTAGTCTACGAAGGCGTTATTGAAAGGCCTTGGCTTTGACTTCATTCACCTTATTCAACCACCGGATGTTGACAAGCTATAAACATTTCTTAGCAATCTTCCCATGCTCATTTATCCTTTAAGCGACTGTTAAAAATAACAACTTCGCATGTTTTTTTTTTAATTACTTTTATTGATTGTCATAATTATTCGTCAAATTTTATACTGACCGTCAATTATCTAACACAATCCTCTATTTTTCTCATCCAGGACTAAAATGAGAATTTGAAATGGTCTAAAAGACTTCGCTAGAAAATATTAGAAATTACCTTTTTCTTAATAAATTTAAACTAGAATTTGACTCGTCATAAGATACAACGGAGAAAAAAGGATTCATATAATAAACCCCATATAGTGAGATAAAAGTCTGATATTATTGTTGTTGTTGTTGTAATTATTATTGGTTAGAGAAGTTGCAGTTTGAATATTTTCTAAATCAAAGAAGCATCGTCTTATATTATTGAAATTACTTTGACAATTTGATGAGATCAGCTAAAAAGGAAATGGAAGGTTTTCCATACTAAATTTTGAAAATGGAAAAAAAACTACAGGGTGTGATTGGGTTAAAATTATTTTAGTTATATGAGTTATATATAACAAATAATGCAACTTCTCATAAATATATGGAGAAGGTAAAAATATAATGTAGTAGCTTTGGATTGTAGAAGATGAATTCCATGAAGGAAATATGACCCTCAAGGCATCAAAGCTGAATTCAGAAGACAATCTCAATGATCTATGCATGTATTCTTTTTATATGATATTTGATTGGCAACAATGATGGTGTGCAATAATCTTGGTAATGCAATAGGTGTCAACCTTGTTAGTTACGATTAGGGGTATCAATTTCGGGTCACGGGTCTGGTTCGGGTCGAACCCGAAACTGACCCGGGTTCAAACGGGTCAGAAATTTGAACCCGGACCCGACCCGAGTAGGTAAACGGGACGGAAATTCGAACCCGGACCCGACCCGACCCGCCAGACAGCGAGTGCGGCACGACACGAGACGCGAGTGTGGCACGGCGGCAGCGTGAGTTCGGCAGCGAGGGACGGCGCGGGCGCGGCAACGGGCGCGCGGGTGTTGGTGATAATGAGAGTTGGATTTGGTGGCACTGACGGGTGTCAACTTAGTTGCAACAATGGCATCAAATGTGATTGCAAATAGGTGTTGCGTAGTGGTAGGTAGAGCTCTTGATTTTCTCCAATGGAATCCTTATTGGGTTATCATTAAGCCTCTCTTAATGTCTAAAAATTATTATATTTATTAATTTTAAAGGGGCATTTTAGTCTTGTTGACAAAAAATGAGAGATTATATAAGATGATACATGTTGATATCCTTAATTACATAATATTTTTTTATATATATTAATGCTTGAATGATATAAAAAGTAAACTCATTTCAACTATAATCATATAAGATCCAGAGGGTGCTTGGTCCCTCTAATTGTATCTTGAAGCTTTTAACTACATTTTCAAGTACTCCATTTAGGTCTAGTGTTCTTGATATCATTGGGTTAGCCTCTTTGAGATGTTCAGTTTCATTAAAAATAGAGTTCATATGATCAAAAATTTGTTTTTGAAAGTTTTTTTATTTAAAAATTTAAGCATCTTGATATCTAAAATTGAGCCAAGTAACAAGCTCCATCAGATGAATTTTCTATGTTTTAACTATTTAAGCATTTTTGTAGACTTAATACTCTCTCTAAAATGATTTTTTTACTTTATGTATCACATTTAAAAACATTTATGAAAATAAGAATGTTTATTGTTTTAGCATTACACGAAGATCTCACATGCAAATAAATACGTAGTTTACAACATAAAAGAAGCACACAATTTTTAATATGCAAAACCTAAAAAAGAATAATTACATGAGGCCTAGCCCATTTAAAGTGGTTTCATTATATTAGTAGATGGAGGATTGTATTCACCCTTCTTTTCGATTGGAGGAAATAGGATTATAAGGTCAAAATCATAAATATTGTCTCTTACAGTGGTAATATCATTACATCAAGTGTATTATTACAAGATCCTCGACTCATATTCTCGAAAAAAAGCATTCAAACACTTCAACTCATTCACTCAATGATTCATGTAATATACTATATATTGATGTTTATCTTGAATCTAGAACAACAATCCTAATGTCACTATTCAAGGCATCCTTACATCACTATTAGCATATTATTTTTACTTTTCCCGGTGGGAACCCCTCTTGGCTTTTGTTTACTCGATATCTCTAGTTCATTAAATCCCATATCATCCCACAATAAGTATCCTTCATGCCTTTTAGGGAATGTTTTTAACATAGCATGAAAACTTATAATTACTTTCCTTGTTAGCACATCATTAACACCCTCCACTATTACGATAAGCTCTTTTTAAGCACTTGGGGAGTTTTAGTGGAGGGAATAAAAAGGCTAGATCATAAGAAAATGCTCAATCAGTCTCTTCTTTGATCTCTCGTTTGTCGCCCATCAGTTCAAAATTTGTTGTAATTAGCTAGTCTTCATTTATGTTAATTATATATCTTTTGTAGCAAAACTTCCCCGTCTTTGTCCTATGGATGTAGTCTGCAGAGTCAAACAACATTAACCCCTAACATATTCTTCTCCGTCACTCCTTTCATGAAAACTTGTTCTCTTTGATTCCCTTCTAGCATACTCCTATATCACCCATACCAACTCCTCTCAAAACACACATGGCACAATCTCGACCAACTTCCATTTTATGGTGTTGATAGGTGTGGTGTAGCTCTCCTCTTAGTTGGAGAGAAGACTAGACGAGTATAATATTCACGATACTTTTTAGGCTACTACAATGACACACTTTTAGAACATAAATATTTTGTTGTTTGAATATGGATTAACAACTTTAGTCATACTCAATGTTCATATATAAATTGTAATTAATGCATACTCTAGAAGGAAAAAAAAAGAAGATATCTTGGGTTAGGCCATGTGAGAATTTAAGTTTTTCCATATATTAAACGGTTAAAATATGTATTGATATAATAATAAAAAAGTAAGTGGGTCTCACCCATAAACTTATGATTTTGAGTTAAATATACATGATCTTAACCACTAATGTATTAGACCTAACATTGTGTCCATCCACTCTAATAGGTGGTACAAGAATCAAATGTTTATATAAGATTATGGTTTTGTTTGGGACGACTTTCTTACTGTTTCTTAAAACAGCTTTATAGTTTTAAAATTTTAATTTTTGTACTAGAAAGATGCTTTAAAAAGCAGTAAGAAAGCTGTCCCAAACTATGCTTAAGTCGTTCATATAGCTTGTGGCTTTTATAGTCTTTGGTGTCAAAAATCATGATTTGGGCAACGTTAAAGAATGGCCGACTCCCACAATGTCTCCATGAGGTTCACTAGCTGGACTTTTTATGCATGTATTTGATGATAATGAAAAGTTTCCATTTGTGGATGGGTGATATTGTGATAACTAATGATGTAAATAGTATTTATTTTTAATTAATAATGTTAAATACATTATATACTTTATTTATCATTTATGTACTATAAAAATTAATTAATTAATTAGTTAATTATAAATAAAAAATTATAAAACTTTAATAATTTATAAATATAAATTTATAATATGACTTTACATATAATTTATAGGTGTAAATTATATCTAAACATACATCAATTAATAAAAATTTATATTAAATATATAAATTTATATGTAAGAGAAATTTGAATTAAATTGAATTAAATTTAAAGTTTGATATGTTTAAAATTTAAAATTACATAAAATATTATTAATGTATGAATTCAATTTATTTTTTAATAAAAATTTTATATTATTGCATGATTATTCTGTCTTTTAAATTTTATTTAAATTATTTTCATATTTATTAAGTTATCAGTTTAAACCCCGATCCGACTCTGGTCAAACCATTAAACCCTAAATATCTCCTTCCGGTTATATGTTTGATCTGATTTTTACATATTAACATCAACAATAATAACATATCGTAAACTAAATATTATTACTTTTTATAATTTTTACCATTTAAAGCATTAATAAAAAAAAGGAAAATCTCACCATTATAAATAAATTTTAAAACATTCATTCTTTTAATAATCATCATCATTTTCAAAAGATTAAAATTTGCCCAAAGTCTCTCAAATCCAATGCCCATTTTTGCAAAAATATAAAGCTCATGTTTAGAACTATCAATTTGTGCATGTCATGGAAGGCCTCATTTTTCGAGTTGAATTAATATGAGTTTAATCACTTATGTATATGCTCTACTTTGATCCCGTTTTGATTCGAACTTCGTTTGGGATAGCTTTAAGTCGCTTTTTTTATCTTTCAAGAGATTTTGGTATTAAAAAATAACTTTATAAAACGACAAAAAAGTCATCCTAAACTAAATCATAGTCCTTTTAAAATTGTAAGATGGTAGGCATGAATAATATTAAGGAGAATACTTAACTTCTATACAAAAAAATACATTTAAGATCATAAGCTGCTAAATTTATTAAATTATAATTATGAAATTAGTTTTGTCCCATCGATTTCCGTTGAACCGCTCATCCATATCAAGAACTTTGATTCTATGTAAGATACTCGCGATAAGGTCAAAAATTTCTGCTTTCAATCATTTTTAGACTCCGAATATTAGCAGCGATTTTATCTTATCCAAATCAAACATTGAAAAAAAAAAGTCAATAGTAATTGCATCATTGCGTAATTAATCACATTTTTTTCCTTTGTTTTTTTTTTTCCTTAGCTCCATCAACGAATTTCCGATTTCGCTGAGTAACAGTAAATCGGACCGTTGAATTCTCATCAGTCAAAACACCTAATTAACGGTGGCATCCAAAGTCTTAGGAGATGATCTCAATTAGATATGAATTAAAAAATTATTTATTTATAATTTAAACGTGTTCCCCCTTGAAAATTTCGCCTAAGATGGATGATCATAAATCCATTAAAAAATATTAGCTCAAATGACTAAGAAAGAATTAACCAACAACAACCAAATTCATTAATTAACTCCGCGATTGTCCGCACAGAATATTTTTTCGTGTTCTTGACCAACCTCTTCACCTCCTCATTCATTTAAATCCAAATCCCATCTACCATGACTCCATCGCCATGGACAACGATGCAGAAGAAGTCCCGCGTTACTTCACCTGTCCCATATCTCTCGAAATCATGAAAGATCCCGTCACCACCCCAACCGGAATCACCTACGATCGTGAAAGCATCGAGCGGTGGCTCTTCATCGACCGCCGTCTAACGTGCCCGGTCACCAACGAGCCCCTCCCGTCGGACGCCGAGCTCACCCCGAACCACACCCTCCGCCGCCTCATTCAATCATGGTCAACGCTCCACGCCACTAACCGCATCCCCACGCCACGCCCACCTGCAGACTACGCAACCGTCCAAAATCTCCTTCGCAATATCTCCCGGCCATCCTCCCTCTCCCTTCTCTCCTCCCTCGCCGCCGAATCCGAATCCAACCGCCGACTCATCCTTCGCGCCGATGGCCCCCGCCGTCTTCTCTCCTTCCTCCCCTCCGCCTCCACTTCCTCCGCCGACGCCGCTCTCTCCCTCCTCCTCGCCCTTCGCGTCCCCGTCGACGACCTCAGACCATTCATATCCGACAATCACGAACTCATCCACTACCTCACCACCCTCATCTCGCAATCCTTTTCCGCCATCCTATTCCTAAAAACCGCCTTCGAACTCGCTAGCCCGAAGCTGCTGGAACGGCTAAAGGTCGAAGCTTTTCAAGCCGTCGTGGGGATAATTCGCGACGGGATATCGAAACAGGGGACTAAAGCTGCCCTGCAGATGCTGCTGCTATCGTGCCCGTGGGGGACGAGCAGGGCGAAGATCGTGGAGGCGGGAGCTGTGGCGGAGATTATTGAGATGGAGCTGAGGGGAAACGCGGAGAAGAGGATGACGGAGTTGGGGCTCGGCGTGCTGGAGCAGTTGTGTATGTGTGCGGATGGTAGAGCGGCGTTGGTGGGGCACGCGGCGGGGATAGCGCTAGTGGCACAAAGGATGATAAAGGTGTCGCCGGCGGCGGATGAGAAGGCGGTGGGAATATTGACGGCGGTGGCAAAGTACTCGGCCACGTCGGGGGAGATTGTGAAGGAGATGATGATGGTGGGTGCGGTGTCGAAGCTTTGTTTGGTTATGCAGGCGGAGTGTTTGAGTGGGGTGAAGGAGAAGGCAAGCTGGGTGCTGAGGTTACATTCCAGAGCTTGGAAGAACTCGCATTGTTTTAATTCTGATTTATTGTCTAGGTAAAACTTGGATCGATCATCTGTAACTAGTTCTCTAATTTGATTTTTTTTTTTTTTTTTGAGAAAATTTTAGGGGAAATAGTTCAAATGACCGTTGTTGAATTGATTTATTAAC
The DNA here is from genome assembly GCF_001605985.2 of Dendrobium catenatum. Classification (NCBI taxonomy): domain Eukaryota; kingdom Viridiplantae; phylum Streptophyta; class Magnoliopsida; order Asparagales; family Orchidaceae; genus Dendrobium; species Dendrobium catenatum. The sequence goes on from NW_021319579.1 coordinate 383,424, forward strand.
TGTATATTTTCCATATTATCGTGATCCATGTTTGTTGATTTGCTCTGCTGGGTTGAGAAGGGTGATCACGCAGCTTACTTATCTTGGTCGAGAGCTTTTGCCTATCAACTTAAAAGTTATATTCGAAGTTTAGGTATATGATATGTGTGAGAATTTATCTTAATTAGACTAAATAAAAGATGATCATGATGAGACAAAAACAATAAAATTAAATTATAAGAGAATAATCCACCTTTTGCTTAGCTTAGTTGGTGGTCGAGTACGGTTGGAAATCATCCAACCCGTGCTCGATTCCCCTTGAGTGGCATCGCCTCCTAAGTGGAGTCCAATCAAATGCGGGCCAGAAGGTTTCTGGGTTGGCTGCCTCTTCTAGGTTAGCCAAAAATTAGTCACGCCACCAACCGCCTTTTCGAGGGTTACAACGGGTAGATATATACCCGTTCCGAAAAAAAAATTATAAGAGAATATTATGGAGTAATTTTATGTTTTAAGCATAGGTGTAAGAAAGTGTAGTCGAGCTCAAGTCATATCTAATTCAAATATGAGATTTTAATTAATTTAGTTCAAATTTGTTCTTACAAGTTTGATTAGGCTTACACCTCAGTTTATTTATAATGAGAGAGAAAAATGATTATGATTAAATCATTATTATAATAAAATTATAAAAATAATGAAATTGTAATATAAATAAAAAAAAGTAATTTGATATAAGAAAGTGATATATAATTTTAAAATATTTTTAATAGCTTTGTACTTTTAACTTTTAATTTAAATATATTTTAAGTATATTTTATATTAATATTTTTTAATGAATTAAGTTGCGAGCTAATGAGTTGGGTTAAGATTGGCTCAAATTTGACTTACTAACTCATCAAATCCAATTGACAAGCCATTCATCTAGCTAAACTTGAATGGGCACAAGAGTCAATTTGACTTGCTTGCACCCCTATTTTTTAGGGATATATTGATATATGTGGTTTGTTAAGTGAATGGCTAATTTCCTCTTTGGAGAAGAAAATCTTTCCAACACGCATCGTCTTCTGATTCTAGATGTTCAGCCTGTAACACGTTTGGAAGACAATAACTGTTCAAAGAGAATGGCCTCATTGAATAACTATTTAATTTTGAAAAAAAAAAAATTATGTCAGAATATATCATGATGAAATTTTAACTATGCTAATTTTTAAATTTTTTAAATGAAAAATGCATGAGCAATTAATTAAAATTTATATTATATTGATTTTAAAATAAATTTAATAATTTTAAGATCTTCCATTTTTTTAGTCAAAATAACTTAACCATCTTTTCCGGCGAAAATTTTAATGAAAATTTGTTGGCATTAAGACAGAATTCATCATTCAAAAAATTAATTAAAGATTTTCCAAAGCAGAACGCTACTCTATCATCATTTGTCATCATATGCTCTCCCAAAGCAGAAGGCACGTAACTTAAACTATTTGAGGATAGCAATGGCAATAGTGCAATACGTTGCCCCAAAGAGCTTAGGCCATAAATTGGCCAACACTTCTTCCCCTCTTCTGATGCAAACAAAAAAATTATTTTATGCAGATGCCGAACACGGTTCAAAAAACAACCAGAATACGTCAAGTCACTCCACTGACGCAGGGGCATAACTCCCTTAAGGTGCCCCTCTAATATATATATATATATACAAATTCCTTCGGTAATTTATCTCCATCCGTCTATTTTTTAGTCTTTATTTAAAGAACTTTTAGAGAATTGTCCCTTGACCCTACAACCTGACCGGTCAGGTCGAACCCTTCCAAGGGGTGCTACCTCCTTGGACCCCTGACATCCCCCCCTAAAATTTAAGTCTAGTTCTGTCCTGCGCTGACATGGTTGCACCTAATTCATCTGCGGACATAGAGCCGCATCTGACGTCCGCACAAGATAATCTCTCGATGCAGACATCAAGACAAAGACAAAGAAAACTTGTTCTTTAATAGCTTAAAATTTTCAACAATGAATCTATCCATATATGTTTTACAACCACCCAAAACACCTTCCCACAACACTCTAAGGCTTCGTTTGGGACTGCTTTTTGAAACGACTTTTTAGTACAAAATTTTCAAATTCAAGAAATTTTTGTACTAAAAAATTGTTTTAAAAAACAATAAAAAAGTCATCCCGAACAAATCGTAAGAGTGTATACCAATTAAGTCGATGCCTTTATCATAAAGATCCTATAAACCCTACAACCACTTCCAATGCCCACATTTGCATGCTAAAACTATCTTTAGCTTATTTATCCCAAACTCAATTGTATTTTCTTCAACCTCTCATAAATTCTCCTTGCAGAATGAATGATACTAACTTCCACAAAAGCAAAATAAGAATTAATTGTTAAGTAATGATCAATGTTCAATGGGGAAAAATGCCTTTTCCAACACAAACTAGAAGTATCATTAACTTCGACAAAATTTCTAACAAAATTACCGTCATTTTTAAAAAGGGCATAACCAGCCTAATTCCCTAAGGAATTCCCACTTATTTCCGGGTGCAAATTTGCCAAAAATTCCAATATATTTAAAATATCACACCAACTCTTTCTTAGAACCAGCAGAAAAATTCTAATGGGAAAAAAAAAAGAATGCAAGAGAGCAAAATGTGCTGAAATTTAACTAAAATAGTACTCAAAGCTTTCAATGATATAGACAGACTTCTCTCTTGCATGAAGCAGAACTAAAAATCTATAAGAAATTTCTTATAAGAATTGCAAGAGAAAATTATAAAAATTCTTTATCATGCACTAAAAAGAAAATTTTATAAGATACTTCATATAAGACATTTGCCAATGAAGCTGAATTACTGAAGGTTGCTTTACAAATATGATCGATGAAAAATAAATAAAAACTATTAGGGGCTGAATTGGAGGACTAGATGAAAAGGAGCAAAGAGTACCTTTTGCCCATAAAAACAGTCTCTCTGATCCAGATTTGCCCTTCAAAATGAAAGGTTAGGTGATTGGTTAACTGAAGAGTTAGAGAATATCAGAAAAAGTGTTCAGTTGGGTACTCCTGCTCATAACCATTGTAATCATAATATAGCCTTTCACCTCGAGTAATATCTCGACAAGCAACTAATAAGACCCGACACTCGCCGTCGACATTATACCTTACACATTTAAGGTTCTGCTTCTTCCTACCTTCCCTGCAAACAAAATGGTAGATATGATCATAACAATTTCTGATATTCTAACTTCATATCAGAATTAGGCTTAAGTTTGGGACGGCTTTCTTTATGCTTCTTACAACAACTTTTTTAATACAAAAATTAAAATTTTTTACTCGAAAGTTGATTTAAGAAGCAGTAAAAAAGCCGTCCCAAACAAAGCCTTAGCTTCGAATAAAAACTGCTGAAGACTGTGGATATCAGTAGTAAGGGTATAAATTAATTGAGACAAGCTAGAATCAAACCGACTTGAGCTTGATCTTAACTCACTTAATTGAGCTCTAAGTTCCACTTTGATTCGTCCCATGAGTGGGCTCATCTATTGGCTCGACTTCTCATGAAAGAGATAAGATTAGGGTAAATCTAAGTGAGGCGATGGAATCATAAGAAATGTAAACTTAGTAGAGAGAAAGGAAGAAACTAGAATTCATACATTATTTGTCATTTGAACCTCCTGTTTTTCTTATTTATTTAAAAAAAAAAACACTAAATTATTTTTTTTATCTCTTATTTTAATGAACTGTCTCACTATCCAATGAGCCAAGTGTAGATTGGACATATATGTTCACCAAGAATCAATTATTTAGCCAAGTTCAACCAAGCTTGGCTCAATGACACCCTATGTCCTACATGTGAGTTCAGTAAATCGGCCCTATAAGAATACAGAACATGAATACAACAACAACAACAACAACAAGCCTTTGTCCCACTACGTGGGGTCGGCTACATGAATCCTTTTTTGTCATAGTGTTCTGTTAAAAGTCAAATTCTCATTTAAATCTAATAAAGAAAGATCATTTCTAATATTTTCTAACCAAGTCTTTTTAGGTCTACGTCTATGTTTCTTAACATAAGATAAATCTAAAACCTCAACTTTTCTAACCGGGTCATCGGAAACATGAATGACAAACAAAATTCTGAATAATACTTACAGAGTGTAGTTGTTAATTCCACTGATGAAGCAAGCAATATTTCCCCGTTTATCAGGACAAACAACTAAGCTTTGAGAGGTTTTGGTTGCAAGAAGGAGGGTCATCATGCTATCACAATCATCATCTTCTCGTTTTTCCAGATAATCCACATCTCCAGTGTACTCAGTGATAAAAGTCATGTCCTTTATGTCTTTATCTGCCTGAACTGTAAAGCTGCACTGACCAGACTATTACATTTCTAATATAAGAGTCATTGCATAATATAATGCTGGAGTTATGTACAGGTTAATACCCTTCACATGCATCAAAGACTACGACCAGAGGAGGGCATTCCCCTCTCCTGTACATGGTTCTACAGATCTCCAGTGTTTCTTTGTCTTTCTTAGCGAGGAGCTGAAAGGAACTAGCGCATCAGAAGTAAGTAGCTGACGTATAAAGAAGGAAGTTCTTCAAATTTAGATAAACTATAAACCTGCATTCCACCCTTCTCATAAATAGCCTTATTGGCAGACCTTGGTGCCATTCCAGGCATGTAAGTTAGATCATTACAAAACTCCATCTGCAATGCTGTTAATGCAGTCGCAAGGGAACACATCTGCTCAAGTCTTTGTTTTGGATCTTTGCTTGGAGTGAATGGCAATATTCTCCTCATTTTCTTATGTCTGACTAAGGGCATGGAACGCCTTCTTCTTTTCCTGACTTCTGAAACCGAAAAAAAATAAATAGGGAGGATTATTCTCTCAACCAGACAGTTAAAAGAGAATAATCCTCTCTAAGTCTAGATTAAAAAGGATTTATGGTTGACTGAAAAACCTATCGTCTTGCAGTAGAAATAAAATTAGACAACATGAGCTTGGGCAACCCAAGGAACGAAGTACAGAATTGTAATAAAGGGAATGTAAGTAATCCAGAAAATAAAGGGAATAGAATGAACCCAAAGAGAGTGAATTTTCAGAGATTAATTAAAATAATTGTTCCACATGTATGTCCAAATATCTAAGCCCAATGCTGCTACTATATGCCAGATACATGTATCTCTATGTATCTGATTGACGACTAGCCTTAATCGAAAGTTCTCTCTCATTATCGAGAGGGGTAATTAATTATAGGGGCTTGCGCCTATAGGAAACCAGAACTCAGATCTAAAGTCCTCGCAAAATTAGGGCAAAATCTCTGGATAGTATCTTATATACAAACTCATCTGCCATCCAAAATTTACCCTGGAACTTAAATTCGTTAAAACTCCCCCATAATGAAAAAGCAAAGCGGGCGGAGGCCGGAGCCGAATTTTCGTAGCTCACAGATTTCTGGCGACTCCACTGTGTCAATTAGCATGCAGCAAACGTGATTTGCTCTAGGCACATACCACATTTGTTGGGGGGCATTTGTTGACCTCTGAAGCATAAAATAATAATAATAATAAAGAAATGCACAAATCATTACCTCTGCCACAAAATTCTGCACGAATCCTGCTCTGCCATTAGTCCATCTCCTGCATTCGGCATCGTTTTGGGTTCCTAGTATCTGCTGAGAATTGTGGGAGAGACGATTCACCTCCCAAACAGTGAATCAACTTATATCTTGTCTTGCTTTGCTTGGAAATTAGTAAAAACAGCTCTCTTTGTGTTATTTCTGGATCTATTTTTGGAGTAAGTTGTTGTTTTTTATATTGTTTTGTACTGTTTTGATCATCAAGTCCTATCAAGAAACCAATCATGTTTATTGGTTAATTTTCCTAAAGAACCTCCAGGAATATAAATTCCCTCTTCAAGCTATATGCTCCTACAAATAGAGGTTAGTGAAAATGCGTGATGCGTAGTCCACCAAGATGAGGCAATGACTGACAATGCTGATTATGTGAGCGACCCAAGTAATGTAGATGGTCCATGTAAATTGCCAAAATTAAGTTAATATACTATATGTGAGCATTCTCCACAAGTGGCTCTCAATATATCAACACGTTCTTGCAGTTCTTTTGAAAGCCAAAATCTCCAGTGGCGAAATTCAAATTTAATGGTGAATACGGAAAAACAAGCGTAGGGTTTATATTTAGAATTATGGCAAACCTGTAAGGGAATTGAATGAATCAAGGGAGAGATTTGTGAGATTAATTATTATAAGAACTTCAGATTCAATAGAATAAAAGGCCTTGGTTGTAGTTTGGTGTTTCTTCCTACTTGTTTGAGATACTAGTAGCTTCTTGCCAATTTCGCAAGAAGGCAGTCCAGGTGGTAAATCAATGCGAAAAATAAGGATAGTAGAAAGAAAATGAGAAAAAACTAGTATTCTAGAAGTTTAAGTTGAAGGATCCTTTTGATGAATGTCTTCAGGCGTACAATGCTCCCTTATTTATAAACCATTTACAAACTCTTACCCCTTCTTAAAGACAACGTAAAAATTTGGTTAATATAAAAAATTAACTTGATTGCAAAATAAAGAGAAATGGTATTAATACACCACTGAAAAATTCACCTACTCACGATTTTTTATGCAAATTTCAAATATGAAAGCACCAATGTTTTTGGATCAGAAGCTTTAAAAATTTACTTTGAGATCATCTGAACTATTTTTTCAATAAATTTATGACCAATACATTAAGGTTCGATGAGAAGAAAATAACATTACTTAGAACATATAGATTGGATTCCAAATAAGTTTAAATAAAGCACTCAAGAACATAATTGTGAACTTCTCGAGGCTATTTGAACTTTGAAGTCTATAGGGACTTCATATGTAAGAATCACACAATCCCTCAATGTGAATCCTATATTCAAGCTGTCATTCAAAGTATAATTTATCCTCAAATTGCTTATAAGTAATACAAAAAGAGGAGGATGAAACTTTTGGAGGCCACATTCATCTGTGAAGTACATTACTCGCGTTGTTGGTGAACATTGACTTGGTCAAGATGAACGTTGGGATTTGCCGAATGTCCATTGATTACATATGTCTTGATTGGGCTTGTCCAAAGGATAGTTTTCCGACCAACTGATTAATGCCACTTTCGAGCATCAAATGGTTAGCATCATTGATGCTTACTCATGCTACAGCCAGATCAAGATTAACCTTGAGATGAAGAAGCCACCTTCAAACTAATAAAATACAATTATTATCGGATAATACTGTTTGGATTAAAGAATATTATCTCCACATATTAATGTTGTATGAATAAAGTCTTCAAAGAACTACAGGGTGCACCATGGAGATCTATATCGATGATATGCAAGGTGAAAGCTTCAAAAGATAACAACATATCTTTGACCATAAATAGGACTTTTGCCTCATTTGATATTATAAGGTCTAAGTCAATCCAACCAAACACACCTTTAGGTCAATTCGGGCAGTTCTTAGGATAAATTGAGGGAATAAAGGCAACCTACAAAAGAAAGGCACTTTGAGATATGATGCCCTGAGGAATATTACGGAGGTGCAATGCTTAACAGGTGAAAAATAACCTTCACTTACTTTCTAGCCCGTTTAGGAAATAAGTACATGCCATCTCTTAAGTACCAAGGCATCTTCAGAATATTATATTTTAGTGGATGGGGATGAAGGACAGTATGTCTTCAAATAGCTCAAGATCTACATGGCCACACCACATTTATTATCAAAATCAGTCCTAGGAGAAGTCATTTAGTTATATCTCATTGTCTCTCCCCAGACAATAAGCTTAATTCTTGTCATGAAAGGAGAATGTCTCACAACAAATGTTTTACCACATTAGCAAGGTCCTTCTGAATACAGATATGTATCCGCCAGCATAAAAGGCTAACTTGGCCTTGGTCTTTTTAGCAGGGAAGTTGTGCTCATACTTTCAAGCTCAAACAATTAGTGCACAACTAACTTCCATCAAAGGCCATATTTCATAAATCAAAATCCTTTGGAGAACTAACTAAATGATCAGTGAAACTAGAGGAGTTCATCAAATTTGTTAGCTAATTGCCAATATTGACTTGTACACTTTGCTTAATTAACAAATACTCAAAATTGTTCAAATGATCAGTGATTTTCATGTGCCTTCTCTAATCGTGAGAAGTTGGTCATGGAGTTTCATGATGCTTAGGCAATATTTAGATCTTAACACTTCTTTCATTGCTACCCAGACTAATTTAGTTCTATCATCTTTTTTGTTCTTTGACCATTAAATTACACCAATATGTTTATACAAGCCCAATCAATTTCAATATTACAAAGTAGTTCTTTCATAATCATGTATGTTATACCAATCAAAGAAATCAACCATCCGAGCAAGTCAATCTAAGAGCTTATTGAGATCATAAACACCATCAAATGTTGGAGCTTCAATTTTAACTTCACAAATGGATCATCAAAGGCCATAATGTCATATCTAGGCTAGTTTCTTTCAACAAGCAATTTGTTATGAAATGTTTTTCACCAGGGAAACCAAGCAAATCAGAGAAAATGGGTGCAACATGTGCGATTTGCATCCTAGGAAAAAAAATCTTCCAAATTAATGTTCATTGTTTGTAAGTTCACAAGAGTGTTTTGCAATTTGTCAAATGTATCTTCATTGTTTGTTTTATAATCCTCCATTTAAGAGAAATTGATTTGGGGCATAATGTAAAACACAAAATAATGTAATGACATAAGTTTAATGTTTTTAAAATAAATATGATGCTTATCCAATAAATAATTGTGTTTTGAAAAAAAAAAAAATCTAATGCAAGTGTATAAAAAAATTTGGGCTCTTCATGCACTTGAAGAGCAATTAATTTTCATAAGAATAAACAAATAAGCATTTCCCACAAAATCAAAAACAAACAACAAGAAACAAATAAACATCTTCGTGTTGACAAAGGAAAATATTTTGTGGATCACATCTTCAAAACATCAGACTCTCAACTGTCATATATTAATGGGTGGGAGTAGGTTTTATGCTATAATTGACTTTGGCTTTATGCAGTGCTCACTACTTAGAGATTATGGAAATTATTCAGAGTTTCCGACTAACACGTTAATTTCCTAGATTTTATGTAAAAAAATTTCTACCAAAATAAAGGAATTTAAAAGGAAGAAAAAGCAAATGTTACCCACTCACCACTTATTTGAAGCTAGCTGTTCAATCCTTGGAATTGTGGTTGCTCCTATTAGTGCGTTTGGAACTCCTTTGATCTATTACCAATCAACATCCTTGGCATTTTATCTCTGATGGCAAATTTAATAAGTTCGTAATGAGAGATCAATCGAATAAGACACACGGAATGCTTGGTGGTGATTAATGGTGTTATAGGGTTGCATTGGAGTAGTGGAATGGTAATTAGGGTTGGATTATAAATAGTTATTAATGGAGGCCAAGAGGAGTAGGACTTGTCTATTTTGTGGAGCTTATAGATTGATTCAGGCTCAAGTATAGCTTATGACAAGTGAGATTGAGTGTGGAGAGGGAGGAATTAGAGTCAGGGTTTGTGGGTGAGGTGTGAGGAGGTTTGGGGATGTGTTGAAATCGACTCGAGGGTTGCTTGGAGAGCTTAAACTTGAGAGGGTTTATTTTACAATTTCATTTTCGAAGATCGGGAAGGATAATGGTGGATGATCATGAGGGTTATGAAATAATTTTTTTAGGATTGTTGTAGAGGTGAGGATGGCAGCTAGGGTTGAACAAAGGTGCTTAAACTACGAGATGAGAAGATAAACTAAAACACAAATAAATGAAAACATGAGACTCACTAAAGACTCCTGGTTTGGATTGGTCACCAAGTTTCTCCAAGGAATTTGCTCACAAGAAAGTTTTCAATATCATTCAATGATATATAAAAGAGTACATTGGCTGTTTTTTATAAAGAAAAAAAATGAAAACATATCAATGGAGCCTTTTATGATTGCAAAAAAGAAAGGAGAGTGGCATTGATTGCAATCAAATCATTAATCATGTGATTGGAGTGGTTAGCCAAGCAGATTTGTTGAGGGTTCAAGCTGTTTTTCCTCTATTCTATTTTTTTTATATATTCATGGGACGTCCAATCGATGGAAGGAAGGTCATGTGGTACCTGACCTATGCAATATTTTGAAATAGAGGGGCCATGCAAAATTTCCTCATACTTTAAAATTTGAGATGTTGTTGATGATGATTTGAATCTTAATATAATGTTTTTGTTGATGCCAAAATCTTTTGTTTGTGCTACATCACCTTTATACTTGAAACATCTCTTTAAAATTTGTTGAACTCCATTCCATAACTTTAATAACTGAAAGATTCCGACTTGAGGCACCTCATGGATGCAACAAAATATCCTCCACTATACAGATAATCACCTCAATAGTAAAGGATCAACTCTTGAGAAGTGCCTCAAGTCAAATTGTCTAATATGAACTACAACTTGAAATGATGTCTCACAAAACTCAATTCATATCCACCTGTATGTCAAAAGATGCTCCATATTCAAGGTGAATTCAAAATTCATTCTAAAATTATTAATTGGCCAAGAAATGCCTCAATGCTTTGAACCCATACAATTATATATCATTTCCTAAAACTCCAAAGGAGCTAAATGAGAATTACCGTAGCTCATGAGCATTTTCAAAGACAATATAACACCTAATATTTAGCTCTCTTTTTCTTCTCTAAGTATAACCTTGTTTCATTTTCATTAATACATCACTAAAATTTCAATCATTTCCTAGAACTCCAATTGTGGTCATTTATTTCTCGATATATATATATATATATATATATATATATATAAAATCTTTATGCCGAAGAGAGGGGACTTCACCAAGTTGAAGTATTGCACCGATTGTAGGTTGGAGCAACAAAATTTTCCTTCGATTTGAAAAACCGTGAGTTGAGAGTTTGTATATAATAATGTCAAGTTCCAAACTCCATATTCAACTATGAGTCTTAAACCTGCCACGAAGCTTCATACTTGGCGAAGTTATTAGTTACAAACAATTCAACATTCAAAGGTGCCATGATGGAGAGAGATATACAGCACTAGAGTTTCAAGAACATATAATGTCCTATGATGCAATGAGTAAGGGAGAATAAGTGATTCACAAAGTTGGGGATAGTTCATCCTATCACAAAATTTACAAGAACTTATAACTTAATAACTAGCTAAGACAAAAAAATAAAAAAAGATGTCAAATCCCCCCAAGTCCACCGACAACTTGACAAGCTATATGGAATCTTCCCCTTAGTAGTGCTATGGCGCTGAGAGTAGTAACACAGCGGCGCTAGATAAATATTTTATATAAATATCTAAATCTACTTCTAAAACCCATTGAAAACTCACTCGTTTCATTTTGGACGGGAGAAGGAGAAAAGAAGAGATGAGATGAGAGAAAAAACTAGTTTTTGAGATTGTGTAGTCAATTTTGTCGGTCGGATTGGTTGGGAAAGTTATCCAACTTGAGGTAGACTATCGTTATCCTACTTCAATGTTCAATTTAGATTATTCGTGTGAATGTTTTGGTAATTTATCTTGTTAAATTTTATACAAACTCAAATCTATAAAGATAAGAAAATTTTTCACCATGTAATTTTTTGTATATTGTAAAATAAAATATTCTTGTCATATTAATAGGGAAAACTCATATTTTTACCATGTTTTTTTAGATGCAAGAAATTTTAAGTGTTTTTGGAAGGCCATGATTATTGTGTATAGGATTTTTTAATGTAAGAAATTCTTACATGTCCATACATGTGTGTGTGATCACTATTTTGTTTTATATTAATGGTTTAGATGCTTTAAAATGTCAATTTTGATGATAAAAAGGATTTCCCTCCATATAGATCATGGAAAAGATCTATCTCATACCTGACCTAGTATAACCTGCTATAATATATGAGGTATAGTGAGTTGGGTCGTAACATCTTTTATGTAAAAAAAAATCAAGTTCTCCTGTTACACTAGTTTTGAGCTTAGTGCATAAGGAGAGATGGTATGATATAAATAAAGTACTCTAAAATTTGATATTAAAGATGGTGAAGCCATGTATGTTTTATGTTGCTCAAAGGCAACTTGACATTCATCTATCCATTAGAAGCAATGTTACAGGCCCCTCATTGTCTAAAAGAATAAAAAGTATTTATTGCCGGAGTGGGACAAAATATGAGACAAAACTGCTATCCATCAATTCAAGCATTGCATTTCTTTAGTACTCCTTGGCACTATCATATTTTGGAGCATCTTGACCTTCTTTGGGGACTTCAATTCCATAATGGGTGGCAATTAATCTGAAACCTTACCTGATGTGACCCGAAAGTGAACTTGATAAAGTTAAGCCACATATTATAATGTCAGAGAAGGTGAAAATACAGATCAAAAATATATTGTGCTTTTGTAAAATGTTTTACTTGCATATATCTCCATAGTGAGCTGGTAAGGCCCTTAAAAATTTTGTTCATCAAAATATACCTCCATGGTGCGCCATATAAGGTCCTCAAAAATCTTATTCATGAGGTGCTAATAAATAGCACCAAAATTCTTCAATCTCAAACATATGATGTGATAACAGTATAACCATTTGTCCCTTTGGAAAGAAGTGGCATCTTCATCAACAAAATTCATCTTTATCTGGTCGTAACTAAAATAACTATCTATAAAACTAAACATTTAATGCCTGAAAGTAGCGTCAAATAATTGACCGTTCAAGGGAGACAAAACTATATTTCAAACCAGTTTTGTAATATCATTGTAATCAACACACTTTCTTCATGCCTCATTGGCCTTCTTAACCATAATAATGTTTTCCAACAAAGATGATGTGAAACATATGTGAATGGATGGTGAATTAGGAACTTGCACGCTTGATCTAGAGAACAATATTATTTAAAAGCTTTTAAGCGATAAAACGACGAGATAAAACACGAGCGTGGTGTCATAAGTTTAGACTAAGTCAAATACATAAAAGTTAAAACCACAAAAGTAATCAATTACTCTTAACATTGCATGCGAGGTAGGTTTCAACAATGAATCCCTCCACTAACAATAAGACTAGTCACTACAAGATGATCCCTCACTCAACTCTTCCAACTTCTAGGCTTTAGTGGAGAGTAATTAACAAGCTTCTTATGAATCAATTAAATCACATAGTAGGATAACTATGAAGATAAGAGACTAAGGGAAAGAGTTAACCATTATCAAGCACTAGGTAGTAGTTGGAAGCCTCAGATCAGCAGCATCATTAGTCTCCAAAGTTAGGACAGCAATTTAGAATGACTAAGGAGTTCTTGGCAGCAGTTGGGGGCCTTCCTGTTGAAGGCGTGGTGCAGGGGAGCCTGCTGAACTATGTGGACAGCAACTTTGGACAGTAGTTTGGCAGCTCCTGAGTGGTAGACAGCAAGTGACCCTGACTTGGACTCCTTGGACAGCAATCGGAAGGCCCTGGACAGCAGCTTTCTAGGTCCTAAATCTCAGGGCAGCACTTCGAACCATTCCAGATTTCTGGACAGCAAGTGGAAGGAGGGGAAATCGGTGACTTTCCTCTCCGGGTTGCACAGGAACTAAGGGATTTTAGTGGGGAATCCCGTGGGCAGCTGTGGGAGAAAATATTTGGGATCCAGTACTTGCTTAGGTGGCCAATATAATTAAATTCAGATTAAGTGAAATTGGAGGGATGAATTTGAATTTGAATTCAAATTCTAATTGTGAGAATTAAAGTGGATGAGAGGGAATTTAGGGAGAATTAAATGGGGAGCAATTAATGCAATAGGAGAGAGAAAAGTCTCATGAAGGGCCAGCCACATATAGAGAGGGAAGAGATTAATTGTCATTAGTGAGTGGGGACCACAACACTAATCAAAGATTTATTAAAATCTGAATTAAATCTCAGATTTTGTAAGAAAAGGAAAGTTTCCAAATAGGAGGTCTATCAATTAAGATTAATTTGAATTTCAAATTCAAATTGAAATTCAATTAATATGATAGCCTAAAATCAAGGAGTTATTTTAGGAAAGTAATCAATGCTTCATGAGAAATTTGGGGAGAGAGGGGGAAGAGTTTCCAAACTTAGGTGGATGATGTGGACAAGTATTTTGAAAACTCCAAATTAAAATAAATTGAAATTGAATCAATCATGCAAACTT
>NW_021319579.1:403345-492246 GCF_001605985.2 Dendrobium catenatum
GGTGGTGGTGGCCGGCGGCAAGATCCAAGGTGGGGGAGCCGGCGGCTAGGGTTTGGGGGAAGGGGATTTTGTGGAGCTTCTAATGAGAGAGAGATGGTGAACGAATAAACATAAAATAAACTAGAGAACTCACCAAGAGATCTCAAAGGAAGAACTCACTAAGAGATCTTGTTATGCACTCACAAAGAGAACAAAAGGGAGCAATTTTCATTTCATTCATCAATGTCTAGTACAATGCATGAGGCCTCCTATAAATAGGCCAAAATGAAACAAAAACTAAAAGACATAAATGCCCTCGGGGCTACAATATCAAATGACCACCCCTAGGGGTAAAATGGGAAAACATGAAAACAAAATAAACTAGTACATAAGACACAAAAGAAAATAATAAACTCCACATCATAGCCGTCGATCTTTTGATGTCCTCATCAAAAGAAGGCTAGCACACTCCATGAATGAATTCAACCTACGAAAGCTTATCAACCTCTTGTTCAATCACTTGCAAGCAATCTTATGCCAAGATTTTCTTGTTTGAAATAATCGGCTTAAATGTTCAGTTTATCTTTAGAGAATGTACAATTGTTTCACGATCAATGTTAGACATATCTACCAAACTCCAAGCAAAGATGTCTTGGTTCCTAACTCAACCTCTCAACAAATAGAAGAAAACAAACTTGCATTTTTTAAATAAAAAGTGTTCATTTGATAGTGGAATATGGATCGAACCCTCCACAAGCACGACTCTATAGAGGATAGAGTCTTCATCCTGAAGGTCAAAAGTTTTTATGCTAAGGGTTACTGATGGATATGATTAAGATTGTCTAAGATAACACGATTGAGAGTGGCAAGAAAAATTTATATCAAAGAGCATTGATTGCCACATCAACAATAATTTATGCTTCTATATGGTGAACAAGATTAACATAGAAGCGAAAAGTATCTCGCATTAGAGATGAGAAAAAGGCCCAAGGCTCCCTGATAAACCTTTTGCATAAACTCGAGATCCACACCTAGAATTTTGCAGGCCTTCGAGAATAATCTTTGAACATAATATTTAAGAGTTTCACCCTCATTTTGGCAAACCAAAAGAGGTAGGAGGCGTCCTTGATTACACTCTGATTCACGATAAATTGCTCGACAAAAATCTAGTGAGGTCAATGAAGGTGTGGATAGTCATAATGGAAAGATAATTAAACCAAGGGATAACTTGACCTTTGAGAGTGGCAAGAAAAATTTAGCAAAGAAATCATTAGAGGCATGTTAAATATGCATAATAATCCTATAATGATCAATATGCTCATAAGGGTCAAATGATCTATCATAGGGATCTATAGTGAGTAACTTGAATATCATTAGAATAGAATGCTTAAGCATAGCATCGGACAGAGACGAAGACTAATGAAAACTGTGGCAATAAAGAAGTTGATTTCCTCCAAAAGGAAATTCCTCTCAAACTAAGCGTCATGGTTCATCTCGAAGCACATCATAAGGGGTGTCAGTGAGATAAGGTAGGATCAAGTTCACATGGTTGTCAGGAGATTATGGGACGGCTGAACAACACTTAAAGGATGGGTTGAACAATAGTGTCAAGGAGATTTTGGTCATTTTTTTCTGAAGAAATTTCAACATGACAATAATGGGGCTCTATATGAGTGATCTCAAATTGACTAGCTTTGATGTATTGTTAATCTTGGGCGAAACAGACTCCATCAAGTAGTGAAGGAAATGTCTACAAATAGCCTCTTGTAAGAGTTAAAGTATTTGATTTTGAGTCCCATCCATCCCGTGAACATGATCCTCCAAGGGCATCCCCGAGGGGGCCTTTTTCAACAAGATTATGATTTCCTAGATTAAAGGACTTGCTCCTAGATTGATGAGTGCTAGAGTTAGTGGTTTTATTGTTGTAAGCATTATGCCTTTCGAACACTAGAGAGGTGTTTATAGTGGAAGGATCTTTCCCACATAAAACCAAACTATTATGTATTAAAAATTTGTGATTATAGATTGTAAATTAAATCTTAAGGTTAAACAAGATTTCGCCCACAAAAAGAAAAATATGCTCACAAGAAATAAAAGAGTTTTTATGTGAAAACCCCAGAAAAGAAAATTATAGGGTCTAGCCCAATTGAAATAATCCACTATATAAGTGAATATTACAAAAATCAAATCCTCCTCCTAATTGGAAGAACCGAGGATTACAATGTACAAGTTCTCATCTTGGCCTCCTGTGAGAATAATGAAAAATAGTGAGGCATAGCATGGGATGAGTGGTGTCGGTGTTGAACAATAGTGGAGTAAGGAAATTAGGCAACAATGGTAATTGGCATTAGTTGCGGAAAGTAACAAAGGTCTAGTGATGTAGTAGAGAGATGATAGTCAGACAACAATGGTTTGTTAATGGAAATCTTTAGGCTGTAATCGGGGAATGTCGGTCAAACAAGAGCATTCGAGCAATGATAGTCGTTGAAATCAATGAGCTGAGTTTTAGTACTCTTTAAATTTCTGAGTTCTCTCCCAATCTAAAATCCCCTTTATGTGTGAAATAAGGCCTATTTATAGATTTTTGTGGTTGTATTTTAACTATTTCTACCAAAATCCCCAAACACTCCATCAACCATCTTAAAATGCCCCATTGATCATTTGATATTTTTCCACCATTTGAGTGTATTAAAGAGATTCAAATTGGGCAATCTTAGGCTTCTTTGATTCATGTCTTGTCAAGATGCATGTTTCGACTATTAATTTGCTAAAAATAGATTTCAAATGGTGTGACTTTGGAGGTTTATAATACAAAGACTTGTGGCAACATCTCTGCTTGATTGGGTGGATTTTCCAGTAATGTGTAACTAGTAAAATTTAATAATGTCTATTTAATTACTTATTTTGAACAGTTTGTAAATAATTATAATTAGATCTTTGTATATTTTGTAGTAGGAGAACAAGAGACTTATTTTCTTACTAGAACATATATAACATGTTTTAACTAGATCTTATACTTGGTTGTAATTTCATGTGGTGCAAGTGAATTTCATTTAGCTTTTGATATGATGTGCACATGAATGAGATGTAAACAAGAATGAATAAATGTGATGTCAACAGGAAGAAAAATAGAAATGCATCTACTTATTGACTCTACAACTCAAATTTTGTGATGGTCTAGCAACTATTGTGGTCGCAAATCAATAATTGGAATTGTTCTACTCACCAAGTTTGCATCAACATTCAATTGTATTATTGTCACTAAACTAGAGATCATCGGAGTTTTAAATTTGTTTATGATAACTTTTGCAACTCAATTACTATTAGCATTTCAATTATGAGAATGTGGATGCACTCCTAAAACTTTTGTCAACCACTATTTTGTGTCAAACTTGATGCAAAAGCTATCATTGCAAGAGAATGTTTGTGATGCATTATAGGCCCCACATTCCTCGTAATTATCACGTAAATAGTTTCTTCAACAATTTCACAAGGAAACTAGCATAGGATTTGCAAGAAGTTTAAATGAATTCTATAATCCATGTTAGAATTATTTAAAAAACCCAACCATCTTCTAGTCAAAATTAAGAAACTACGGACTAGCCTAAAGTGCAAAACCATCTTAGAATCCCCAAAAACATTCTTACATTATTAAGAATTTACAGTGCTTAAATAGATGATGTCATTTTCCAAATTATGAAAAAAAAAAAGCATAAAACTTGCAATCCGACATGTGCAAATTGAATCATTTAAGGAAATCATGTAAATAAGATGAGTGGTAGGCACATTGATCATCAATTGATAGTGGATCCATTATTCTTTTCCTTCACAACACTAAATTTTTAGAAGTTATGAAATGTTTTGAAGTTCAGCGATTAGCTACAACAAAAGCACTTAGGCAAGCTTAACAACTACACAAATGAAAAGTTTAATAAGTTTTAAAGTGTTCAATTTTGCATTAACGAACAAGGAATAGTTTAGCTACAAAAAGAACCAGCAAGTATGACATCAAATACTCATCAAATGAGACATTAAAAAAGTTTAGGCTGCGAAGATGAAAAAAAAGCAAGTGCTAAACAGAAAAAAAAATGAGTTTTCAATCAAGTATTTGGTTCATGTAGTCATGTAAATTACTGCTAAGGTATATAAGTAGCCGGTTCAAATTAATTGCTACAAATCTCAAAATCTACAATCGTTTTAAGATAATTGACCAAAAGTTGAAGTTTTATTTAAATCTTAGTTTAATTTATTTTATAACTTTAAGTTTTAGTAGGGGTCTGCAAGTAGATATTTAGGATCTTGGCTATCATGAAAAGTGTGATATGTATTAGGATTCTTAGATTCTTAGTCTACTATTGCTGCCACAAGAATTCATAAACTTATGTGAAAACTAAATGAAAAGGGTGTAATGCAAGTAATGCTCCGAACAATACCCACAAAAAAGAAATTTCATAAAGACCAGGCAAAAATACACATGCAAACCATATATAATCTATAATGAAAAGTAAAAGGTAAAACAAATTTATGTATAAGAAATAGCATCGATAGCCCTGTTGTCATTACTGAATAACCGGTAAAGAAAAAAATCAGAACAATCGACACCGACCACTATGAAATGCCCTGAGCTCCTCGTCCTCTGGGGCATTTGTCAATTGCTGAATCCGGAAAAAATCGACGATCATCTTCTGCAATTGCGGGAACCCTGAGAAACCAAAAGCAGGATCAGAACGCCTAATGTTGCCTTTAACATCTAATCAAAATCCTAACTAGAACAAAATAAGCATATCAATGTGCGTACTTCTCACTGTTCTCCCGCCGGTGCAGCTAGGACAGAACCAGGGCCCTACGGGAACCCTGACCGCGATCGGCCTGAGGCAGTAAAGGTGGTATCCCATATCACAACGGTCGCAGAGAACGAGCTCGTCCTCTCGTTCGCCTGATCGGCACTGCTCACACCTGATGTACGAGTAATAGTCTTCGTTGACGGGACAAACAGGCTTCGCCGTCCGCATTATATCCCCCATGGGCCTGTATTTCTTTCCGCTCTCCGGCGGCGGCGCTTTAGTCCTCTTCCGCACGCTTCCGTTTGATCGAAAAATAACATCTTCCTCCCGCAGCATATTTCAGAGAAGAGAATTGCCCCGGGCGATTCAGCAATCCACCACAACGACAGCGTCGTTTGTATTTCGATGAGATCGTAAAACTTTCGTTCCCATGCAGGGTAGATCCTGAAGAGAGAGAAAGGTGAGAGCTGAGAATTTGGGGTAAGACTTGAGAGAATAGCAACAAATGGTGTGGATTCGAGACGAGAGAGGGAGGCGAGCTGGAAGCGGAAAGACAAGGGCGGAGCGGCGCAGGCACGAACCAACGAGGGTGTGCTGACGTGTAACTTGGCCGACTAGCCTTGCAGTTTCACAGACGGAAAGGCCAGGGTCCAATTCTGATGAAATTCATGGTAGCTTTGTAGCGTGCGGTGGATTTTATTTTTTCATAATTATATATTAATTTAAAGTTAAACTTTTTGAGTCAGCAAAATATTATTCCTTTCGATTCTCACTTTCATTATATTTTCAAAGATTTTTTTACATGACCATTTGACTAATATATATATTACATGTTATCAAATCAGGAGAGAGGCCACCACTAAAGGGCATCTTTATGCATATTATGGAGGAGCTGTCATTGCATAATTTAATTAAGGTTTCATTTGATATGATTTTTTATTATTTTTTAAAGTAAATTTTTAGCATAAAATTTTTTTCACTAAAAGCTGTTTTAATAAGCAATAAGAAAGCCGTTCAAAAGAAGCCATGAAATAGTTTTCTTACTACTTTCAAAAAAATTGTATAAAAAATTACTTTAGAAATCAGTTAAAAATGTCCCAAATGAAGTTCTAATTTGATTTTAACTTGATCCAAAAAAAACGAAGCTAATTATTTCTTTGGGATTGAGAAAATTTGAAATCAACTCAATAGCTTTCATATTTGCTCCAAAATTATGATCATGTGCATAGTTGATTGAGATATGAACTACTTGATACAAATCGTGTAGTAATGATCCTTATCTAAATCTTTTTAAGTCGCCCTCTCAACATTTCTATAAGCTATTTTTATTTTTTCAATTCTCATTTTTTACACCCCACCTATGCCATGCCTTCTCAATATTGATTATCGCATGTACTCGATATATAGGTCAACCGCAAACTAGCTCATATGTATCTATGTTTAACACTATGAATGGAGAGGATTGGCATTAAGGCAAGAATGACTAAGATGACTTCTCTACTCTCTATTCATGCACGAGCAAAATTGTAAGTGAAGAAAGCCTTTGGATCAATTACTAACAAATAAACTCATTAAAATAAAAATGAACAAAAAAATATATAAGTGGTTCGATAAATTGTCTACTACTATTGTTGAGGTATTAAAAAAAATCTACTACGTGTGATGCTTACATCCCTCCAAACACTAAGCCACTCCCTTTCAATTATAGAGCTTTTTCATGTATGTAATAGCCAAAAGTCTAATAAATCATCAAGGTATATATCAGAGTATTATTAGCTTTAGAGATTACATTGCGATAAACATGTTAGAACATTGTGTTAAGAGTGGCTCCTAAACTAGCAAATGCAATATTGTAGCATCATGCTAAAGTGGTTGATGATTATTTCAATCATGAAGAAGAATGACATCTAGTTGGCTTGAAAATTAGTCAACCCATTAACTAATGGCATAATAATTTGGGTGATTCATACATAAAATAGTATAATGTAAATTACTTGACAATAACTCTAGACAACAAATTTTATCTCACTCAATGGCAATTCACTTGGCATGATCTGACATAAATACATATTACCAGGTGCCTCCATATAAATAATTCTGATTAAATGCTATAAACGAGGCATTATATTTTACCTTTCTCATCCAAAAAACTGATTTATATAACTTTGAGTGAAATAAAATGCCAGTTTGAGTATTAACTTAATTCCAATTACTTGTGTTATTGATATACTTTAGCATTTTATAATTCCATAATGGTAGATAAATGCTTGGTGGAGTTTGAGTTAGCCCCAAAGATAAAACTAAAAGCTTTAGCAAAGGCAATAACTATGGCAAAGTTATAGACCACAGTGGTGGCTACCCAAAGAAAGGTGGTAGTGGCATTGAAGGTCACCCAACTTAAAATAGAGGCAATAGTGGAAAAGGCCATTTTGCAATAAGAGGAAGAGGCACAGGAAGAAGCCACAAGATAAAGAGGGAATAGATAGTTGTAAGGGATTCTTAGCAAGAAAAAGTATTACAATGACAGTCAATGCACAAGTTGAGGTTTTGACGAACCAATTCGAAGTGGAAATTCGTGTAAGATGGTGGTAGAAGAACTTTCCACCCATGAAGTGTGGTTAAGGAAGCAAAATCCCACAATTAGAAGAGGAAATAGTTCAACAATAAACTAAATTAAGTAGGCAAACCACGCATGAATGTGGCAATGGGAGAATATATAGCACTTTTGAAGGGCAAAAGAAGTGAAGCGATTCCATGTTTGAGCATGTAGAAATCATGAGCAAAAAAGTGTCACCCTATGTTAATGTATTGATTGTCTTGAATGTAATAGAACCAACAAGTAGCCTAGCAATACATGTGACATTCGGAGTAACCATCCCATGTTCTCATGCAATATTCACTTTAGCACCACCAAAGAATCACAAAAAAATCATAGGTTGTGGGTTTGAAGAAATCATATGTGAGATTAGCTACCTATTGAAGGACAAACTCTTGGCAAACATTCTTGACTAAATGAAGGCATTTCAATGTCATTAATGTAATGTATGTCATGATCCTGAAGCTATAGAATGAAAATAAAGTTTTGAATAACTAAATTTAAGACTTGAGTTAAATGATGGATCAGATGGAGATTCCTCAGAAGGATTGCTCTATACAATTTAATGATTACAATTCAAATGTCAAGCACCTAAATAGGTCGATCATAAAATAAGCCTAGACATCCCAAGATGGCTACAACATTAAAAAGAGAATTATCCCCCTTTCAACCACTTTAGATCCACTTGAAGGGGCTACCATCCATGTTGACAATAGGTAATGACTAATTATTCACATTAACTGAATGAAATGATTGTTTAGTCACTTGTGTCTTACTAATTTGATTGTTATTCTAGTTGGAATTTAAGTTAGCTTGTTAAATCTATTCAAACCAATTGAATGTAAGCTATTGGGTATTTGAGGATTAATAATTAGTTTTCCTAGAACCCATAGGAGACTTAAGAGCTACTAAAATCTCATTGGACCCAACCAAAGCCTAGGTTAGCCCATATTGACTTGTTGAGTAAAATAGGTTTAATTAGCCAAATTGGGTTGATGCTAGACCTAATTAGCTTGGCCTAAACCTTTCTTAGATTTCCTTGAACCATATATTAAGATCCCTTATCTAGGCTAGCCAAAATCAAACTTAACTTGGTTGGTTTTCCTTAAATAGGTGTACCACAACTTCCCTAAAAACAACCAAAGCATCCTAAGCTAAATTACCAAATTTAATATTTGTCCAACTTTCTTTATTTTACAAGTTAATCTCTTGATTAAGTTGAGCCACAATAACACTAACCCTATGAACTATCCCTAAGAGCCAATATTGAGTAGAAACTGATTTTTAATTGTCAAATAAATTGCACTAATCAAACAACAACCCTTAGCCCTCCAAAAACATCATACTAAGTTAAACATTCTTATATGTGCATGGAATCCCCCAAAGCATTTTTAGCCCTCTATATAACTTATCAAGCATTATCTTATCTAAGAGATATCTATGTGTGATAGAGAGAGAGAGAGAGAGAGAGAGAGAGAGAGAGAGAGAGAGAGAGAGAAAATGAAAGCCACCCAGCTATATCATATATGAAAGCCACCCATCTAAAGCTTTATTGCATCATGAGGAAATGATCCATGTTACTTGTTCAAATCATTCATTAAATAAGAAAGCTTATCACTAAAAGATATTTTAAGCTTATTTTCTTTATAAGTCTAACACAAATAGAGCCTCATTTGATCATATTTGATTGATAATTTACTTGAAATAATTAAATACATAAATAGCATATTAAATTTATATTTTTTCAATTTTATTGATTGATTAGCAAATAAGTGCAATGCTAGCTATTCTACTATTAATCTATTATATTGGCCTTGTTATTTATTTATCTTTTTTTTTTTTTTTGAAATTAGGGCAGCACTCAAACACACACACATATATAACATATATGCAAAACTTAAACCCAAGACCTCTTAGTTGGGAGCCAAACTCCCAACCAACAAACCAAAGAGAATTGTGTTATTTATTAATCTTCATTTATTTAAAATCAGCTGAAATTAACCTCAAATTCAAATGAGTTGAACACGAATATATAAAATTTAAATGATTCACACAATAATACAAAATAAATTCATTCAAATTTGGATAATTTACACTGCTATAGTAATTGATAAAATTTTGAAAATTATATATAGCATCTACTATTTAAATAAGAAAAAAAAAATAGTCATGTGCCATAAAATTGCCAAATTAAACAAAACCTTTTTTCATTTGCAGGATAATTAAAGCCAATAGACAAGTCGTTTCACC
Source organism: Dendrobium catenatum (assembly GCF_001605985.2). Taxonomy (NCBI): domain Eukaryota; kingdom Viridiplantae; phylum Streptophyta; class Magnoliopsida; order Asparagales; family Orchidaceae; genus Dendrobium; species Dendrobium catenatum. The sequence goes on from NW_021319579.1 coordinate 412,955, forward strand.
TAAACCCACACAGCCATGGCCTATATTTTAACTTAAATAAATATTTGTATCCATCAACATCATTTGTACGTCAGAAAATTAAAATATCTATCTATAAAATATTACACAAAATATATTAATTTTACAATTGCGTAAAATATGCTTAGAACTCAGTTATCGAGCCTTATCTTTGTTTTTTATCTCCCTTATTTGACTTTTTCTATCTTTAAATAATTAGAATTCTCCCACCCGCTCTTGACTCCTGCCTGCTTCTCAACCGGATGACACTTGCTGCGTAGACAAACGATAGTCTGCTCATTGAATAGCAGATATTTTATTTATATATACGCCCCTCATTTATTTAATCAATATAATATATTCATAAATATAAAATATAGTTTTTACTTTTTTTTGAAGAAATATTTTTTTTTATTTAACTCATTATGAGAAATGTATAGAAATTAATGATATTCAAATTAATTATCAGACCAAATATAAAAAATCAACTCTTTTTAATGACAGATTATTCTGTGCGGAAAGATAGATTATCATCCAGAGGCGAATCAGATACAGACTGTGCAGCCACGTTATTCAATATCGAACTACGATACCAAATAATAGGTGATGTGGAGGATGTTAGATGTCCACATAGAATAATTTGCCCTTTTTAACATTGCTAACGATAGCCCCAATCCTCCCTCTCCCTTTCCTTCTAAGTTTTTTATCGCTTATCCACCCTATCTCCGCATAGACCAAAGCCCATGGATCATAGCCTCTCCCATCGGCGAGAGCTCCAGCTCCAGGGACCGCGCCCTTCTCCTCTTCGAGTCAGCAAAGACTCTCACAAGATCACGAAACCGTCGCCGCTGCCGCAGCAGCAACGAGAGCCGGTCATCATCTACACCATATCCCCCAAAGTCATCCATGTCGAACCAGCCAACTTCATGGGCCTCGTACAGCGTCTCACAGGCCCAGACAGAGCAGCGGCTGACCCGCCCACGACTTCCTCCGCGGCCCCGGAGCGGCCTGTTGCCATCCGGCCTGGAATTCTGCTGCCGGTTCCAACCTCGCTGCCGCCGATACCGCCAGCTTTTTTCTCATCGTCGTCACTCGACCCGAGCTTCCATAGTTTCTTACACGATATGAGTCCGGCGGCGGGCTTCCAAGTTGGCAGGCCTTCTCATGGTGATACGGCCGGCGATATCTTCAGCCATTTACTAAGGTTGGAAGATGGAAAGGAGGGGAATACATACATGGAGGATGAGAGAAGGCGTGTGCAGTGATAAAAAAAGAGGTACCTTTGAGGCTGAAGCTTCATCTTTTTCATACTTCGTTTGATTTATTTCAGAGTTTTGGGGATAGTAGATGGCTAGAATATCCATTGATTGATGTATGATATTGTCTGTGCTTCTTATATTCTTTTTATCAGACCCATTCATAGATTAAACAGGAATATTGATAGTTGAATTTGTGATTATTATTATCTTTTTTGTAATTATGGGGTGGTTATGCTGTTGGTGATTGTTGTATTACAGATGGAGTAGTTTATAGAGACTTTTGTTAATTTCATGTAGATTAATAGAAGCCTGAATGGAGTTGTTTAAATGAGAAGATATATATTCTGTGAGTTAAAGAAAAAAAAAATACCGATTCTTCTTCTTTTAGATCAGTTGAAAAGTAATTTAATGATGTCTTTCTTTTTTCTTTTTTTTTTTGGGCGTTAATAAAGTGGTCGACCGAGGGAATTAGTCTAACTCTCCAATCCATCTTTTTCTCACTGGTTTTTTTGTATAGGTTTGACTCTTCATTGTTGAGTAATTTTCGTCATTGATATGGCCGGCTAGCACACAACGTACGCATATTTTAGCATGCATGGATTAAATTCATCAAATTTGAATCAGATTTATCAAGTCAATGATTATAAATTAGCCTAAAAATTTATACTAGAACAAAAATATGCTTGTAATTCTCTCTCTCTCTCTCTCTCTCTCTCCAAATCTTGATGATGAGTCGTAGCTAATTGAGAAGAATATGATGGAGACTACTGATCTCCCAAACCAATCAACAAAGACTCGATCATATGTACAACCTACAAAAGCTTTCTAAGTAAAGAACATGAAGGCCTAGCCATTTTTAAAGTTTAAGATGCTTGTGTCGCACTTCTATCATGGGAAGTTAGATCTAACAGACCACATTGCTTACTCTAACAATTCAATGATCTCCCTTCTAACCATTAGTGATATAAAGTGCATACTTTTATTCACTAAATTCAAGGAGACACCTTACGTTAATTCCCGCATTTTCCTTCGAGATAATTAATTACCTCCTTTATAGAATAAAAAAAGTATTCACATTGTAGTTCAATAGTGCTTAGCAACTATTTAACATTCCCATGCTCTTCTAAACATGAAATAGGTGCATGATGAATCCCTTCGTCACTTCAAGACTCACTTATATGAGATGCTAAATGTATAGGATTTGGATCGGAGTTTGCTATTACCCATATTGTGCTCACTCATATCCTCTAAGAAGGTCCAATATTTCGACATGCTTTTGGCCGAGCTTGCTATCAATCACATTAATGAGTACAACCATGTGATTTTAGATTCATTCTTCTAATCTAACTTATTCTAGACTCACATATGATCCTTAGGGATACTTTTTGGAGCACTGGAGAAAGTCGTGTGATAGTCCATACAAGTTGGTTGAGAAGTTGCATCACTATTTTGACCACAACAAGCAAACCCATGGCTTCCGCCTTTAGAAGCGAGATATATAGTAACCAGTCAACCTAAGACCCTTCAAATGAGTGTGGCCACTTTCATAGTCATGGAATCCAAGCTATACCCCTCATTGAGTATAACTTGTACAAATCATGGATGTAATTAATATGTAATAATGGATACTTATGTAAACCATTATCAATATACATAATGTTGAATGCCTAAGACTAGTCAAAGTATTAAGTCCATCATAAAGGCCACATCATTATATGATGAATTGTTACCACCTTTTGGGCTTAGTCAAAGAGTTTATTCATGCCAACTAATTAAAGGAATTCATCCTTACTAAACTAAGATGATGTGGTAATAAGACATTTATAGAAGAAAAATAACGTACAAAGAACATGTTTTAATATTACATGTTTTTTCATATTGATTGCAAGGCAAACATTCTTGAAGGACCTAGGGCTAAGGAGTTAAGGAAGGAAATCCTCAAATGACTCAAATCAGGAGAGGTTCATGCTATCTATACCTCTATTTCATCATCTATTAAGGTTTATATTACCATTATCCACTATGACCAACCATCAATCGAAAACCACAACAATAACTTTGTCATCATTATGATGATATTTGTCAATTATCATATTGATATAATATTTGATCAACATAGGGAGTTTAAGGATTTATTTTTCTTAAACATTTTTTAGGGATATTAAAAGTTGACACGACTTGAAACCTAACCAAAAAAAAAAAAATCTAATTTTGGGTCAACCCATTTGTAAAATGGGTTGGGTCCGGGTTCAGATTTCTAGCTCATCTGAAATTTGGATCAAGTTCGGGTTGATTAGAAAACTCGAAATTGACCTGGGTGACCCAAATCCCTGTGTTAAAACTCGATCCTGGATCCCGCCGTGGACTTACATCCCACACCACCCAGCGTGCACGATGCACTCGTGCATGCCTCGTGAGTTGCAACCCTCACTCAGGAGCCTGCGCGCTCGCTGTAGTGGGCCCAACCCCTCACCTTCCTCACTGCACTCATGAGTCGACTGGTCGGCCCTGCCTCCAGCCTTACGTAGGACCTGTACCCGTTGTGTTCTGAGTTCGCGGGTTGGGTTGGGTCAACTCGGTAACCCGCACGGGTCAAATCTGGGTTAGAATTCCTGACCCATTTATAAAATCAAGATGGGTTCGGGTCAATATGTTTGAACCCAGGTCATTTTGGGTTGGACCCAAACTCAACTCGTCGACTCTTTTTGACACCTTACAATTTTTTGATCAAATTGGTCTAAACTCTTCTCGATTATCACCTACTACTAATCTTCAATATGGTTTTTCTTTTTCTACGTTGTGCTTCTACCATTTAATTATCTGAAAAATATGCTCCTTTTTATAAATTCTATCATGAACTAATTTTTTAATATAAAATTTAATTTTTTTTATTAAATTTTGATAAATTATATCAAAATATTTAAATGTAAATTTTTTATATAATCTAAATAGTTAATATATATGATAGGATTAAGATAGATATTTATCTATTAGAATTATGCTAATTTAGGCTAAAAGTAACCCAAGTTATGCAAACAAAGAGATAACAAAAATAGATGAGAGCACTTTGCAAACTATTAGGCTTTAGATGATGAACGTATGAATCCTCTCCATAGAAATTTCCAAATTTTGACCTTTCTTGTAGAGGAGTATTTGAAGCCCAAATAATTTATAAAGCCCATCATTAATTTACCCAAATTGCCAGGGGCCGAGGCCCACTCGCTTCCCCAATTTCATTGGGCTTTTAATGGATCATCGAGGCTTGTATTTTTAATATTTTAATTAAAATTTAGAAATTCTTTCTCAACTATTACCTAAGCTTGAATTATATGAAATTCATTATTACAGATACTTAACTCCAAAATCTAATATAATATCATAGCTACAAATGGCCATTTCTAATACTAAAATTTCTTAGGCTTCGATCGGACGACTTTCTTACTGCTTCATAAAGCAACTTTTTTTATAACAGAATTTAATTTTTATAGTAAAAAAATGATTTAAGAAGCAACAAAAAAAACAGTCCGAAACCTAAATTTAATACTCAAATATAATATATTTTAATTTTATAGTATTTATCGTTATAATATATTCTTATTATTAGGAGTATTTTATTTTATTTTATTTTATTTTAAGTGAATTTAATCATAACCTTGCACATAATCATATAAATTAGGTCTTGAACCAAACATCATGTAAGTTATATTAAAGCACCCAATTATTACGCCAAAAACTGTATGCTTTCATTATTTTTTTTTTCATAGGAGCACTATTATTTGACCTAATTTGTTAACCATAATTATTCGGTTCTCTCTAACAAAGCTCATCGTAAAATTTGAATAATTTGAATTAAAAAATATTTATATTTTATCCATATTTATATTTATAATCAAGTGATTAAAAATATTTTTTATTCATAAATTTTATAATTTATTAATTATTTATCATTAAAAAAATAGAAATGTCATTTTATTGTGTAGATCTTTTAAGAACTAAATTTTATACTTATAAATATATTTTGTTGCTTGAAAAAATATTTCCCTTAACTCTGAATTGCTTAAATAAATCACATGAAAAATATTGATAACAAATTAATATCATTAAAAATACAAATGACATTATTAGACCCTTTTATAGTCTTCAGGTGCTATAATATTCATATGCCAGATATGCTATATATTATATCTATGGAAGGAATTTAAAAAGACAACTTTATAAAGAAAAAGAAGATTATTAGATTAAAAATTCTTTGGTTACTTAGATCTAAAGACACATTTCATCATGATTTTAGTAAATTATTTTTTAATAACAAGATATGTTGCATCATAGCAATCTATTGGCTCCTCTCTTAATTTGGATGAACTAAAGAAGTATCAAAAGATTAAGATTTCGTTTGAGACATCTATTTTATTATTTTCTAAAATAAATTTTTAGTTTTTTTTTTTTCTAAAATAATTTTTAGCTATTTTTTTTTTTTTGAACTAGAAATTTTTGCACTAAAAAGCTGCTTTAGAAAGTCTATAATTTAGGCTTCGTTTGAGATATCTTTCTTACTTCTTTCTAAAGCAATTTTTTAGTACATAATTTTTTGTGTTAAAAAACTTTTTAATACTAAAAATCTACTTTAAAAAAATAATAAAAAAGTTGTCACAAACATAACCTTGAACTAAAATGGTACAAGGAATATAGTTTATAGGTTATTAAAAGAAGTACAATACATAATAAAAAGTATAATTTCAAACACAATTACTTAACTTCACAAAATTAGCAAACCCTATAATGTGAAATTCTGCAAAAAAAGGACTATAATGTGAAATACTTCAGGTTTATTGGGTCATGGATTTATTTGTCTTCTACCCAACTTTTTCTTATTTTGTAATACGATGTTAGAGCCATATTTCTGAAATTCTATTGAGCTTATATCAAACAATATTCTGCAATCCCTATGGTCGGATTTGCATCCATATCAAGCATGCCTCCTCTTATATAGCAAGAACAACTTTACTCTCATTTTCAAAGGTTGTTTGATATCTATCTATGGATATTATTATGGTGGAACTACCACCTAATCATCTTATATGCAGGAATTTGACTAAGTTATTATAGAACTAAGCACCTATATATGATGAATAATCATACAAAGACATCACCCTCATCATGCAGCTCCTCCGTGATAACCTTATCCTCTAACGTTTATATATGCAGGGTGATTATGTTGAGGAGATAAATGAAGCACCCAATCTAGAGAAATAATAGTTGTAGCTATTATGTAGGATATTTTTTTATTCAACTAATAAAAATATTTAAGTTTAGTGTTGAATCAAATGACAACCACCATCAAAGCTAATTTTATCGCTCCTCAAGAAGGTGAGCTTCTTCGGCCTCCTCAGCATTTGTCCTTCATATATGAAGTCTAGAGGGTGTGGTGTTCATGGAGGAGATTCATTATAACAATATTGTTCTAATATGATTCTTTACTAAGTGTGTCCAATTCTATAATGGCTTTATCAAATGCATGATGATAAGATGATCAAGTATATATCAATTATGCCACAATAATATATTGAGCATGAAAGGAAATTCTTGATGGCTTTCTTGTGGTTAATTCTCATTTTAAATTCAACAAGGTGATAGTGGTAGTCGCCTTTCATATTGAGGTGAAAAACTTTGGAGTTGTTGGCAGAGGCAAGGGGGTATGGTGGGAGTACTCAAGTAGCCTAAGAGTCATTTTGCATATGGTGTTAAGCATTTGTAATTATAATCTTACACATTTAATCCTTGATTGTGGTCCTTATTCTTGTGGTGCTTTTCTCCTCTTTTTTAATAGAAGATATGGTCCTTCATGAGAACTGACATTTGTCAATGACATTTTTATAAGACTTATAAAGGAGGTTGCACTTCTCTATCTTGAGCTCCTCCTTATTTACGACTATTTGACATTTTTGTGGATATCTCAATGCAATTTTTAAGGTGTAAGCTTTTTTATATAGACATACTCATCACCGATTTTTGCCATCACCATAGTTGTGAAGAAGATGCTATAAGAGAAGGATTAAGAGTTGGGATTAAAAAGGAAGAGTGGAGGAGAAGAGAGAAAAGTCTTGTGGAGGTTATTATAAAAGCAATGTTTGATTTAGAATTTTACAGTAGATGTGTTCCAAAGAACTATATGGTGGAGGAATAGCTAAAGAGGGAGATCGTGAGAGATAATTATGCTATATATAAAAATTTAGTAGTAATAATTATTTGGAGAGTGACGAGTAGCAAGAGCGACCGACATTCAATCTTCTTTCAAGCCAAATAAGAAAATAGTGTTGTGTAGACATAAATTAAAATGGGGAAAATATAGATCAAATAGTACTTTGTTGCTAAAAAGCATGAAAAGACTAAATCCTAAAACAATATTATTATTATTATATATTTTACTTAAGAATGCGTGCTTAATAAAATAAAGAGTATATTTAACCTTATGCATCTCTAAATTAAAAGAATATTTAATCATACGTGTCACCTTTATTGTGCCTTTAAAAATATCTTTAGTTTTAGATAATGGTAATAACTTGTAAAGATCTTCACTTGCATATATTCTTTAAAGACTTGATAGAATTATGATGATAAATCCATGATATTCTGTTGCATAATTGTACCAACAAATGAATGTATATCTTTAAAATGATAAGCAGAGAATATATAAAACCATATCTTAACATTTGGGAAAGGTACACAAGCATGATCATGGGTAGGGGTGTCAATATTTGACACGACACAAAAATCCGACCCGGACCCGACCCGGAAAATCCGGGTTGGACCCGACCCGATTTCAAAACGAGTTGCCATAGTGTTTGTAGGTAAATAAGCTTATTCCAACATTGTTCATTTGTTATAGGATTAAGTTATAATGAGATATTTGATTATGTCAAAATTGGCATAAGATCTTAATCATATTATTATTTGAATTGATCGCATGAATCAATCCCTATGAAGAGAAATTCAAGATTAAAAAAAAAAGAACAAGAAGTCATTAAAAAGGAAAGTAATATATCCAACCCAAAAATTATAGTAAACTGAAATAGAGTTAAATCTGTTGAGTAGAGTGGATCTTATTCAAACTATTTATTTCTCTTCCTTGCTAATCAAGTAGAATGGATCCTAATTGGACTCTCTCTCTCTCTCTCTCTCTCTCTCTCTCTCTCTCTCTATATATATATATATATATGTTCTGTTTTTACTTGAACTCCATCCTATAACTCTCAACTCATAAAAAAACCAAAAAATAGTATTTAGGATTAGTGAGATAATACTATTTAGATCCTTCATTTATTTTAATTACTGTTATCCATTCAATTATGTAGGAATGATCCTACAATCTGATTGTACTCTAACATTACATAGGTTGCATCTTAAACATTGATTGCTCTATTATGATTTTCTATCAATCATGCAATCTTAACTTTTATCTTCCATTATATATAGTTATTATGGTTTGAATGCTTGCCATGTTGCAAAGTTAGGTGATGCAGTTGAGGGACATAATTAATAATCCCATACTCCTTTATAGCTCCTTATATGGAAAGCCCTTGAGTCGCATTAATTTCCCTACAACTTGGGGCTGCAAGTTAGATGGAGCCTATGTAAATTTCATCTGTCGTCAGCACTAACATGGGGTGCATAGTAAGCTAACAATTAAAGTAACTTGAAATAAAAACATTATTTAATATGATCTCATATCATGATGTTTTGCTACTTAGATTTCATTTGGGGTAGCTTTTTTATTGCTTTATAAAACAATTTTTTAATATTATTTTTTTAGCTTGAAACCTACTTTAGAAAGCTATCTCAATGAAGCCTTATATTTCATTTGGAAAAAAAATTTTACTACTTTGATTATCAAATCATAATCACAATTTCTATTTTGCAAACAACGGTTCTTCCGACCTCCGTCGCTCGCCGACTACGATCATTCAGACTTACGTCGCGCACTGACTACAGTCCTTCAGACCTCTATCGCCCGCGCGCCGACTACGGTCATTCAGACTTACGTCGTCCGCCGACTACTATTCTTCTGACCTCCGTCGCCCGCCGACTACGGTCCTTCAGATTTACGTCGCCTGCTGACTATTGTTCTTCCGACCTTCGTCGCCCGCCGACTACGGTCCTTCCGACTTACGTCGTACACTGACTACAGTCCTTCAGACCAAACAAACACATTAATAATGATGCTTCGTATTCTCACAATGTAATGTACTCGATAGGATGTACATCAAGCTAAGACCTTCCCTTGAGGAAGGACCTCATTTGTAATCAACTAAAATACTAGTGGATTCATTCATACTGGGTTAGACCCCATGATTTTTCCCCCTTTTCAGGGGTTTTCCACATAAAAATCTTGGTGTCTTTTAATGGATGATGTATCATCTCTTTTTATCTGATTGCGTGCAGGATTTTCGTATAACGCTAAGACATTAAACTTTATATTTCTCTACCGCCGCGAATACTCCAGAACGCAATAAGTATTTAACATATTTAATAAAAAATGCAATCGTTCTCTCTCCCTTTCACTCACTCTCACACTCCTAAGTAAAATCTACAATTTATAGTGGGGCTTAGCTACTACTAAAAGGTTGTCCTTATTCTATTCTCTGCTTAAATATTTATGAGTTTGTGATACAATCAGAAAATTCATCAAATTGAGCATGCATTTAAGGTAATTTTTATATCTCAAATTATTCAAATATTTGAATTAAAGTTTTTTTAAATCTATTTTAAGATTATATAAACTTTTTTTTTTTATTTACATTTAGGTCAATTAAAACAAATTCACACACACATCACATACGCAAGACTCAAATCTAAAATCTCTTGGTTGATAGCCAAAGCTCCAAATCAACATATTATAATGAGTTGCATAGATTATAATCAAAATGGGTATTTCGATGAAGCAAACAAAACAATATAAAAAACATCTTAATATGAGTTCAAATGTATATAAAACAAAAACTAAAAAATATAATTGAGAATTTTATGAGAATATTTGATGAACAAAATGACCTCCGAAATTTACAGGGTTATAGACAAAATGAGTACCAAAATGATCATTAATTATTATGCGTGGATGCCAAACGCAGTTCGGACACCAAACATAATGGGCCACATTACTCCTTCAGTACCACTGATGTGACTCATTCTGATTGGCCTCCAGACGATATTTTGCATCATTTCTCTGCAGAGAATAATTTCTCCTAAATGATGGGCCTAAAATGTGAAACAAAGCTCTTATTTACAAGTCATTAAGAAGCTAATCTATCTAATAAGTATTACAATCAATGGAAGTCTAACAAATCAGCATTTTAAAGATATTTTTGAAACTAGCTTGTAAGCAGCAGCCAAACGAACCCTAAACAAATCCAAAATTGCTTTCGGCATATTCGTAAACTTTGTCAGAGGACGAACAATTGACGCACGCTTTCGAAAAGATCGTAAATAAAATAAAACAAAGTGAATAAAGTGAAAGAAATATTCTTCTTCGCATGTTCTGCGATGGCGAGGAACTGAGCATTTAAACCTGGGGAGCATAACAATCCTTCAATTCCCACTACGCAATTGATAAGATGTTAAGCCCTAATATCGTGGAAGAACATGCCACGTGTGCAGCAAAGCCTACTTTAAATATTTATATTTCTATTTAATATGAGATGCACTTTCCTTATTCAAACAGGAGTACTATTTAAAAAAAATTAAATAAATATTTATGTGAATAAAATATTATGAGCTCATTTTTATTTTTTTTTATATTTATTGTCTGCTTGGCTATGGACATCTCAATAAATGCTACGTGTACTTATTCAACAGGACTGATCTTCCAATTCTTGAATTGTGATGCAATGGAATTGAAGTCGGTTCACATCTTGTGGCTATGTAAATGGAACTGGCAAAGAAATTGAATTGAAAGTAGATTTAGGGCTTGTGTGGGGTAATTTTTTTTTACTATTTTGTTTTCATATTGTAATTATAATTTTTATTTGTCTATTATTTTCTCGTTGTTTTAAAAAAAATGTGTTGAATTGTCGCATTTTATAGTAGTGTTAAAAAAGTAATTTTGTATACAATCACCTTTAGAGCATCTCCAACCGAAAGTCATTCGTCCGTTTACCGCTCCCGTTATCGTCCATCCGAATATTTATCTATTATTTTCTCGTTGTTTAAAAAAAAAATTATGTTGAATAGTCACATTTTATAGTAGTGTTAAAAAAAGTAAATTTTTATATAACAATTTTATAATCACCTTTAGAGCATCTCCAACCGAAAGTCATTCGTCTGTTTACCGCTCCTGTGAGCGTCCATCTGAAAGGCAAATAGAAATACATTTTTGCATTTTATCTTGGATTTGAATGATGTGATCCTAATATAGGCGTCGCACTGTTCACAAATTATATTTTTTGGAGCAGAAAAAATAGATGAGACCAGTGTTAAAAATAGAGTTCAGCTGGAGATAAATTATTGTTTGATTTGACAGTTGAAGTGAAAAATAAGTTGTTCGGCAGGAGATACACTTATAAAAAATTACAATGCCATTACAAAAAAAATTACACTCATCTCAAATAAACCCTTAACCTATTTGTTAGGTTACGGATATGCTCTAATTTTTCGAAGTCCAAACCCACCTTAAGAGATCTCATCCACCAGCATACATTTTAAGATGAAAACTTTTATAACTAATAATAAATTTAATTTCAGATATTGATTATCCTCATCCACTCACACACAAAAATCAATCACACCTCTCTTTGCCACAATGATAAGGAAACCAATGGCACACTCAAACATATATAAACTCATATTTTTGAACTCGGCTCTACAACTCATTGATTATGAGCGTGATTAACTTCACAAGCATAGAATTCATCCAAGCCCTTAAGTCTCTAACTGCCATGCTCAGATAGAATTGAGGTTCGACAAATTAATTATATCAAAAAGTATAATTCAAATCTAATCACTCAGAAATTGAGCTCTCTTGTACTCTAAGAGTTGCATGCATGACAAGCCTTTCTTTAATAAGTATTCAATTACCCTTTTTTATAGTACTCATAAATTCTGTTGGTAGTTCTTGATAGAACTCACCTAATATTCTTGCCAGGTGCACTTGCCCACCACTTGTACTAATCGCTCCATGATTCTCACCTAAGTGAATTGATGCCATTCTAACCTCCTCACTATAAAAACTACTACACTAAATTAATTGAAGTACTATCCAATTGACCTTAATTATCCACACCAAATGTCTATTCTCAAGATTTTCCTAGAGACTCTCTCTAAAATCTCACAATCTTGATTTTATCTCGTTGAGAGATCAATCATATCCTCTATAGTTTTCAATCAAGCAAAGAGATTCTATCTGAGTAATTTCTCTCTTTATAACCTCATCAAGTTTAACCTAAACTTGTAATAAGATCTTTATGGTGTTGGATGGAGTAATCTTATTTCTTCCCTTTTTAAATATTTATTATAAATATTAAAGCATGAATATGTGGCTTCATTAATGAAGCTTTTGGCTTTGGAATTATCATGCAAGCTAAATGATTTGATAGAATTCAATACATAAACTCTTTTATGGTAAAGAGATAAATGAACCAGTTACAAACTTCCATATGATTCCACTTGTTATTCTAATGATGTTTTTGACATTAGTGCTAAAATTTCTCATTTCTTTTTAATTTGAAGTGCTGATATGGATGCTTCTCTATATGATCATCTTATTTCACTTACATGACATAAATTCTTATATATTTTCTTAGAAAATTAGTTAAAAATCTATGGTTAAAAAAGAAAGATTTTTTTCAAATATGACATCACTTAGGGGGCATGATCACTGTACAATGGGCACGAATGTCATCCTACTATGATAGAAAATATAAGAATTAAGATATGGCCATTATAATAATTTTGTGCTAATGTAAAGTACAATATATTGATATTTTTCTTATTATTTATGTAATAAAATTATTTCATTTGAATTTTATCCCCAAAATTCAATTTCATATGGTGTCAATATTTGACACGACACGAAAACCCGACTCGAACCGGACCCGGAAATTTCGGGTTTGACCCGTCCCGATTTCAAAACGGGCCGGGTTCGGATTTCAGAAATTGACCCGTTTGAAAAACGAGTCGGGTTCGGGTTGACCTGACGGGTTGTCTGGTCAACCCGCGAACCCATTTAAAATCAACTGCCCCGCACTGCCTCGCCTGTCCGCGACGCTGCCCCGCTTGCCCACGAAGCACCAACACTCGCCCGCGTGCACCGCGTTGGCCCGCGTGCACAATAAAAATTAACTCAAGCCCCTTAGTTAATTTTCTAATATAACAAATAAATTCGCAAGTCATAAATTATTTTCCTTTTCATTTGGAATAGAGCCTTAAAAAAAAAAAAAAATCAAATATCCCACTTAGGATGACCAATAGGTGTTATAAAAGTAACAGAATGTTGTTTGGCACTATAGTTTCCCAATGACCAGGTTGTTATTTTTCCACAATTAGTGGTTTTACACTTTTACTCATAAAATACGAAATAAGTATAAACATGAAAGGATTGGAGTAGGTCCAGTGATAGATATATAAGATTAGCGACAGTAGTCTTACATGATTTTGTCACATCAGCCTTATTATTATCATATTATGTGAGTATATGTATTAGATTCGACATATGTTAAGAAAGTTAGAGGTAGACCTAAAAAGACATGATTAGTAAGTATTAAAATTTTATTTTTTTGTTAGATTTAAATGAAATTGTAACTCTTAATAAAATATAATAGAGAAAAAAGATCCATATAGTTGTCCCCATATAATGGAGAAATTATTATATGCGATCATCAGACTGTTTGGAGGCCAATCAGGACGCACCACATCACCCGATAAATAGCGGTACATAATGACGGTACAGTGAATTGGTGACATGACGCCGTGATTGACCTCTGGACGGCATCCGATGACCGCACGTAATACTTTTGCCATATAATAAGATAAATAATTGATGTTCTTTGTTATTGTATTAACTTTAGTCTTCTTACCGTCTGGCAATTAAGGGCATTATGTAGATAAATTGTTACTTTATGTATCACTTAATAATTTAGCCATTGTGCGACAATAATATTTATTATTTATTATTTATTTTGTAGACAAGATTACATTTGTACCATTAAATTTTGTGTCTGTATAAATCTAACGGTACCTAAAATTTTTTATTTATTTATAGCAATGATATTAATATGTTAGTTATAGATGAATATGTAATGCAAGCAATATAACGATTTAAATGCGAGATTGGTATGTTATAGAATTTAAAAATATTACACTAACTCCACTAAAATTTTATGTATTTACCTATTAAAAATACCTAAAATTTAATATTTTTTTTATATAACATCTTAATATTAAATGACATCAAAATACATTCATGAAAAGACTTTTTTTTCAAATAAATTAATGTTAATAAAATTATTAAATTCATTTTAAAATTAAGCTATTACATAAATAAATATAAATATTTAAGCATTAAATATCTAAAACTATTAGAATTCAATAATAAGCATGTAAATCAATCATAAATAAATAAAATCTAAATTAATATCAGTTATATGCTTGACACTAGAAAGTTTTTAACTAATTAAAAAACCAACATGTTTACTTCATCTCCAACCGGTGCTCTAATCCCCTCAAGCTGTAGCGCCTCTTAAGTTAGGCTCAATCAAATACGGGCCAGGAGGCTTTTGAAATTGGTGTCTCTTTTAAATCAATCGAGAATTAATCACGCCGACGAGCACCTTTTGAAAATAACAACAAATGAATATCCCTCGGTAAAGCCCGAAATAACTCGGTATTGGGTCTTCAAATGATGGTATTCTTCGTTATTGTTTGACATTGCTTGGTATTTGCTCGGTAAATCTCGGTATTTGGCGGGAATTTGCCTCCGACCGGATGTTCCTCTACGTCCGGTCGAAGGACGTAATAATTGTTCCTTTTAAATCAGTCGATAATTAATCACGCCGCCAAGCGCCTTTCGATGATAACAACAGATGAATATCCCGTTCCAAAAAAAATCATCCACATATTAAAATTCATAATAAATTATTATGTCGTATTTTATTTTTATCAAATTTTTAATAATTTAATCCTTGTAAGTGTAAACAATTATTATTTTTTTCACTATTTGACACTTATTTAAGACGTGTAGGTTTCTGCTGCGGATCGGTCAACAATCCCATGAGCGGACTCTTGACTTTCTAAGTGTTAAAAAAAAATATCAAACCTGCACATAAATTCCGATGTGCAAATGAAGGGACCACTCCTCCGCTTAATCTCACCGAAACTTTTGTTGCGGTTTTCAAAGTTGATGGCTTTGAAGCCCTCTAAGCTGGCAGGTTATAGTCATCCCCTATGGCTACTGCCACCCATCCCTCTCCCTTATTGCCCTATTTTCTTGGTTTCTTTTCATAGTCCTCCCTCCACTGCTCATAGCAGAGACAAGACTGATTTTTCTTTTTTTAGAGACAAGACTGGTGATGATGAAAAATAATCTTTATGGGAGATTATAATGTGAGGATGCCGATGTCAAATGCGGTCCATCATTTAGAGATTAATTAGAATGCATCGCATCAACTCCTGCTCGATACCGAGCGGTGCTAAACAACGATCACCAACGATACCGAGCAGGATAAAGTAGAATTGGTCTTTGAACGTTCAGCATCCACACAGAATAATTTCACTTTCTTTAGAGGACTAGCCCTGGTTTGCATATGCAACACAACGCAATCATCATTACACCCATACGCGTTCAACTTTCCTCCAACAACTTTCAGAAAAAAAAAAAAACAAAAACAGATCCTTGAAGGATTACAACTCATGAAGATAAATATGAGGTTTTGTATAAATTTATATGAATCTGAGCAAATTATACAAATTAAAAGTACATAAGAAGTTGTCTGTGCATAAATTGTGTTCAGTTTTTACATGTAGGATTGCAAAATACAGAAAAATTTTCAGATAGAATGGCAAAAGGTGATGAGAGAAAAGAAACCACATGCGGAAGCCACTCTAATTCTATCTCTCTCTCTCTCTCTTCTTGGCTGAAACTTGTTTTTCACGTATGGCAAGGAAATTATCATTTCTCTATGATCAAAAGGTTGTGGGAAGCTTGGGAGCCTTGCTGAATTCAAAAGGGGCCAAGGATCTAGAGCAGATGAATAAAATGTAAAAGAAGAACAAGTACACCCATTTACACAAGTAACATCAAGTAACGGAGGGAGCTAACTATCCCCTTCCACTACTCTGCAATCCTACAGAATTGTGCTGCTTAGACGGGCCAGAAGGAGGAATCGGCATTGCTCTCGGCAAGAACCCGAAGAACAAACTCGGGTTCCTCTGCGACGATCCCGGCTGAAGGTTGTTGAAGTCTTGTACTTTCCTCGCACCACTGCAGAGAGAAGAGGCTGCAAGAAGAAGAAGAAGAAGGCCAAGTAATCCTCTTGACAACCGACCCATTAGCTCAAAACAAGTAGGCCTTATAACTGAAGGAGAAGAAGCAACAGAGCTTGGAATTTAAGCTACTGGGAATGGGTGGAGTTGGAGAGCAAAAGTCTGAATAAATGCAATCATTCATTCAAATATATAGCGGCCGAGGTTTCAGTGTGAGATGCTTCAGAATTAATGCAGTGGTGGACTGAGATTTTGGAAGGTAGAAGGGACAGGGGGTAAAGAAGGGCCAAGGTTTCAGCTTCAGGGAATGAGAGAGAAAGAGAGAGAGAGAAAGGTGGGGGAGAAGTAAGAGAAGGGAAGAGAGTTTTATTTTAATAAAGAGAAAAGTGAGAGGAAAAGAAGCGGAGAGGGGCAAAAGGCGAAGGCAGGGATTGATAAAAAAAGGTAGGTTCTGTCCTCAGGTTAGGTGAGTTATGGGCTCCACTCTCATTCAATGGCCGACTAAGGAATTGAAACTGTTCTTTTCATTACCCCCAGCATCACGGCCTGTCTCATGGGCCTTTGTACTCCTCCATGCCCCCCAGAGCTTCTCTTCTCTCTCTACTAAGAACTCCTTCATGGACTCCATTGAGAAGCTTTGATGTTACACGAAAATGGGAAGGTGTTGACCGTTGAGTTATGACTGTTTTTTTCTTATGGTGGGGGAAAGCATGGTTGTGCGTGGAGTGTAGATGATTGAAACGCTATCTTTGCTTGCTTAGTAACTTTGGCATTAGATAGGTATAATGATGAGGCAAACGACTGGCATCCATGAAGGGGAAGGCTACAAGAAAGGCCCACAGTGAGGACTTTATTGTGAACTCCAATCAAATAGGGAAGTGCGTAAAAGGTGGGGGAGACCAACTAAGAGATGGAAGTATGTTGGGGAAAGCTTTGTCATGTTTACTTCAAAGAAATTCTCATTAGCTCTTCAATTTTGTGAATTGGCATTTGTTGGGGGAGATTACCATGTAGTAAGATCAATTTTATCACATTTTAGTTGGCTTAAGTCCTTTTTTTTAAAAGAAATTGTGGGCTTAGCCCTTGCATTAAAATCAGATAATTACAAAAAAAAAAATGCTTTACAAGTAAAAGAGGCAATGAGCAGCTGCAAAAAAGCGAACAAACTCACCCTACAAAATTTGCAAAAGAAAATAACAAAAGGTTAACACCAAATTACTAAACATAGATTGACCACCATGTCAAAGAAGACAAGGGAAAAAAAAAGCAAGTCTGGACTTTGGAATTGAGAGCAATAATCAGACAGAGATAACTTCCCTGGTTGCCCGTAGACCCACCAAGGGAAGTTAGTCACAACCAATTTAGTCATCATCAACCAGAGCCAAAACGTAGTATAGCATATTTGCAACTAATTCACGAAGGCATCCCGATATCCGTCGCAACTTTGACTTGAAATGTCTTAAATTAATTTTAAATGAGAACATGTTTCTTATGTTTTTGGGCAAATATATGGCTTTCTGTCATATAAAACTATTATTTTTTTGCTGAAAGTGTTTTGACATCCATGTGATGTGTCCTTCGCACCTATTACACGCACATAGTCAAATAAATGTCAATGCCCAACTGGAGAAATAACTTGTTAGGGAGAACTTTTGATGCTGGGCGTCTAAGTTATAAAAAGTCATCGAGGACAGGTGATTTAATCTCTGGATTTGACTTTATTGGCCTTTCTTGGACGAATATAACTATGACTGGCATTGATATTTATATTGATTGTGTGTGGAGATGAAGGAACATATGAGATACACATTGATATGAATGTCATCGGCCACTAGTATGGGACAATTGTGCAAAGGGTCCACGAGTAGTAAAATAAAGATTATTTGTGTGGAGAACATATAAAATAGAAGAATATAAGTGTGCTTTCATTAAAAAAATAATCTGAATAGGTTGTCCTAATTCTAATTTTTTTTTTATTTGAATAGCCGGCTAAGTTTGATGGGTAAGTGTTGTGATATATGTAGAATTTGAATTTCTCATTTTTCTCTAATACAATTTTGATTTTAACATCATTTTAAATTTAAAAAAAAAATCTTAAATAAGAGTTAGATGGTATTTAATTTTGATTTTTAATTTTGGTGGACATTAAATTAAAAAAATTACATTTTATCTAGTTTTATGCTTGCATTTCACCTCATGATACATGAGTTTTGTTTGGGGCGGCTTTTTTAATACTTTCTAAGGCTGCTTTATAGTTGGAAAGTAGTAAAAAAACTGTCTCAAATGAAGTCTTAATAAAAGGAGATGAAATCAAAGGAAATTGACACCTCAAACTCTCTCTAATAATAATAATAATAATAATAATAATAATATAGGTTCAATGAAAAGAGATTGATGATGACTCAATCAACTCATCAGAAAAATAGTCTAATGTCAAGCACCAATAGCAATGCATTCCTCTTGGTTATGTAAACTACTGCTACAATAAATGTATTGAAAATATTATAGAAAGATAAGTAATACTGTAATAGAGGTAAAGGTGATTCAAGTATAATTTCCTCAATGCTATACAATGAGAAGTACATGGTATATATGTCAGCTGGGTAAGTGTAAATCAACATGTATCAGAGGTAGTTTTAACATGACAGTGAACTGGATGGTGATGATTTAATAATCAGTAGGGCTAAGGTGCGTTGCTGCAGACGGAGTGACTTCTGGACACGTGGTCTACATTTAGTGTTACTTGCTAGAGCTCGTTAACAACCCCTCACAAGCGAATGTGGTTGGAGAAACTGTGAGCTTGTCACGAAGAGTAGAAAACCTCAGCTTATGAAGTACTTTAGTGAAGATATCCATAATTTGATTATGGGTGTTGATGTGATGAATATTGATTAAATTATTCTTGATGCAATCTAAAAATAATATGATAATCATGTTGCAACTCGAGCTCACTAATTTAAATTTTTTATTATAACAAACATTGTGGCTCACATCCTATTATCTATTTGTATTTATAATATATTTTTGTATGTGTACTGACTTTTCAGGAACACCATGCACCATCCAACAAAGATTCAATACTCAAGATTGGATATAATAGGTTATACTATAATAATTTTTTAATTTGTAATATTCATTTATGTATTTTTTATTTCTAGAAACAAGTCATGTAAGGTTGTATGCTTGCTTGGTGACCATGCATAGACACAAACTCAGGGGGAGTGAGATTATCTAAAAACTAGAAGTTCAATTTTTGAATTAATCATACTAAACAATTTATATCGCACTATATGATCAACTCATATAATTAATTGTACTTGACGATCAAGATCATCCAGGATGATAAGTTATGCTTATGAAAGATAACCGCCAATCATAATTTATGCAAGATTTTGAATTTCATATTTTGTTCTAATCGTCCAGGACGATTTACATCGTACTAAACAATCTATAAAATTATAGCTAAATTAATCCTTTGATTAGGCCATCGAATTTGCTTAATTTTGATATTATAATTATATTGTACAATCAGAATCATACAATACAATCAACATAGATGAATTTTGGTCGTCCCATATTTCATCCTACATGAATTGAATTTCGAATGAACTAATCATCCAGGACGATCTCAATATCATATTGGATGATCTGTACAAATTTGAACTGATCGTACTGGACTATTCGGAGATCGTCCATAACTATCAGGTCAAATTTTGCACATCATACTGAACAATCTTGCGATCGTACACGATGATATTTGGTTAAGAATTGAGTTTTTAGGGATTTCTGAAACCCTCTATTTAATCTTTGTTAAGACACTTGGTAAGTGTCTTTGACAGCTATTGTGTATTTATTCTTTTGAAGAAAATTTAAATACATAACTTAAAAGGAAAAGAGGAAAGGGTAGAGTTTTAGAGGAGAAGATCCTTGTATGGGGGTTTCAAGGGAGTATGGAGGGGATTTCACACGGTTGCTCCGGCAAACTTGCACCTTAGTACCATTGAATTCAAGGTTCGTCTTGAGGGAAATTTTGAGAAAAAGAAGATCTCTTTGGTGTCAAATGACCTAGCTACTCCACCGTATCAGGAAAGGTGGAAGTAATTTTGTGAGGGCTTCTCCATCTAACTGTGTGGGCTAAAGGAGAATCACAAAAGATTTAGTGCAATACTCAGAGGATGCCTCCAAGGAGTGGACGTAGGTCAGGTTAGACCGAACCACTATAAATCTGGCCATGTTTTTTCTGATTTTATTTTTTCATCACTTTATTTTCCACATTTATTTTGGATATAACTTCTTGGTTGAAAATCTGTGATTGATATTACGTTGTATTGATTATCTATTTTCAGATGTTGAAAAATCTTTAAGAAGAATATTTTTATTTTTGTTGAAATAAAGTTTTTTTTAGTGCAATACTCAGAGGATGCCTCCAAGGAGTGGACGTAGGTCACCCCCCCCCCCCCCCCCCCTCTCTTGGTTAGCCTCATGACTAGTTCTTTAGAGTTTTACACCCCTCACAAACTTTCAATCCACCTTAATATGTTTATTTAACGCATGAAAAATAGGATTATCAGCAAGAGCAATAAAAAAATCATAATCACAACATAAAGGAGTTGGTTGGGAAATTGGGAATTGAAGATCATTTAACAGACGGTGTATCCAAATGGTATCAGTGGCAGTAGTGGCTAAAGCTTGGTATTTAGCTTCGGTTGAAGAATAATCAACGATAAGATGTTTTTTAACACAAAAAGCGATGAGTGTATTTTCAAAAAATAAATAGTAACATGTTATAAACTTTATATCAAGCGGATCTTTAGCCCAATCCAAATTATTGTAGGCATGCAAAGTAGATGAAGCATAATTTATAGGCAAACCAAAGTCTAAATTGCCTTTAATGTATCAAAGCAAATGTTTGAGTGATTGAAAATGCTATTGAAGTAGCACATGTATGTATTGGCATAATTTGTTAATAGCGTACGAAATATAGGCTAAGTGAAGGTTAAATATTGCAAGGAACCAACCAAATGCTGATACAATTTTAGATTCCCAAACAAAGAAAGAGTAGCAACATCCATTGATACTTTAAGGGGAAAAGGAGTAACTATATGCTTACAGTTATCTAGGCCAGCTCATGTAATTAAAATAATATAATTTCAATGCTATGGCGAAGGATTTATGATTTAAACTTATAATGACTCCAGAAAAAAAAAAAAAACTTATTTATCTGAGTTAAAATACGAGATATTACACCAAATTTGGCAAACAAAAATAGTTTTACTGAGAGAGGTTTGATTTGGGTATTAATTAGTCACACAATCAAGATCACAAGATTTTTTTTCATCCATGGCAATTAGGGCCCTAATACATTTAATTTGTAGAGATTATCCAAAAAAAACTAACTAAAAAATTCTTATTAATAGTCATAGATTGCTTCATCCATTGAGACTTCATTAATCAAGATGGAATCTAACCGAGTAGCAATTTTAAATTTACAATAAGTAATAAAGATCTTTATGCCTTATCAAATGTACTAATTAGAACCCAAAGCATGAATGCCTGCCATTATTGAACATGCATGCTTTGGATATAATTATAATATAGTAGTGTTAGTATTACATGTGCTCAACACATGATTAGATGGGCCATTTCATATCCTTATTAGTTTATAACTTTAAGCTTAGACTTATTTTATAGCATTGATATGATATTATATCCTTTATATAATTGGGTTGAATTTAAATATGGCACCCTTAATTAGCTTAGTACATAGGGTAGAATTTGGAGCATAGAATGATCAATATTTAGGTATTTTATGTTTTATTAAAGTTTAGAAATTTCTATATTCTTCATAAATTTTTATGGAGATCAATTTCAAATGTTTAGGAAGCCATAGATTGGAGGCATTAGAGTCTTAAAGTGATTGATATTATTTTCGAATTTAGGGACAAACTTTGGGATGGAAAACCTAAGAGTTGACTAGGCTAAAGGGTAAGAATTTCCTCTTATTATGATTTGAAAATAACATATTCATCATCATGTAGATTTATTAGGGGCTTTTGAAGGATCATATTTATATGGTGCAAATGGGCATTGAATTATTTGGATGGATTTAACATTAGGAGTGAGTAGTTTAGAAGTTATATTGATAGTTGTGCTTTGAGTGTATAGTAAATTAAATTTATGAATTTGGAAGATTCAGAGTATTTGGATGGTTGCATTTCAAATGCAATAAATTTTATGAGTACATTTTAAAATTACTGTCCTTTTAAATATATTTAGAATTTGTTTGTTTTAAGTGAATTTTAGATAACAAAATGGATAAAGTGATGTTGGTCGGTCGTTAGCACCACTTGCCACCAATTGATCACTAAAAATTTATTTTAGAAAACAATAAGAACAGTATCCCAACTATTTTGTTTGTGAGAGATTTTGATTACAAATTTTTATAACTTTTTAAAAAATTTTGTGCAAAGAAATTGCTGTAGAAACCAATAAGAAAACTATCTCAAACATAAACTAATTTAAATAGTTAACATAATTTAATCACATTAAAGATACCAGCTCAATCTATTCCAATATAGAACAGATTATTTTGGCTTATTTCAGCTAGATAGGGGTGCCTCAAATCAATACTAGAAGCTTCATGAAGAAAGGCAAATTATTGCATCCAGTTATCACAGAGATAGGTCCGGATATTAATAAAATATTATTTTAAATTAAGCGCGTCAAAAGCGCAATCAAAAGCGCGGGTAAAACGCACCTAAAGCACAGTCGAAAGCACAATCAAATACACAAGTGACGTGGCATGTTTTTATTGGATATCCGAACCTACAATAATTTGCACTGAAGAAGGGAGCTGATATTGTTTTCATTCGATCAAGAGAATTAGTAGGTAAACATTAAACAATTCCAATCGGTTTTCAATTTAGCAATCTCAAACACTTTCACAGAGTCCCAAACAATCTTAGGCAAACAATGCTCCTATAACATTGATATTTGGGCATTTTAACAAAATCTTCAAAATAATTAACTCTTTCAAAATCGCTAAACTAGGACCAATTTCCTATTCCAACATAATCTATTAAATCATTTACTTCCAAATTCCTTTACAAACTGACTGGTTGAACTATTACTACATTTATTCAGTAGGCTTCATTAGATTACCTCTTCACCAGCTTGCCATCTAGGAGAAAAAATAAAATAGGATAGCCTCCTGTATAATTCCTGCAAGGAGTATTCTCCAATATAATCTGCAATGTAAAACACCTTCAAAAACTGATTCATGGCAATAATATATACTTACAAAAACCGGTTAATCAAACAATGAGCATACCATATTAGTAGAGCAAATTCCTCCTATACTGTCACGGTAGCCAATAAAGGCCTCGTTTGGTCGTCCGTAAGTTTTCCGTTTCCGATTTCAATCGATGAAAAAGTTACTATTTTAATGTTTATTTACGCGACTTTTTCAAAACACCTCTTGATATACCTCCATATTTTCGCTGATTCGAGAAGAAAAAAAATTCTATTTCTCCATTGTAATACCTCTATTTAAGAATGAAAAAAACTTAGGGGAACCAAACGAAGCCAAAAAGTAAGATGCTTTTGCAAACCAAGGGTTCCCCAAGAAAAATGCAGCTTCAACAGATTTCTTCTGGATAAGAGACCATTTTGCACTATGCAATGTCTATTCCTATTTGAGAAGGAACTTTTGTAGCATGATCTCTAGAGGAATAAAGCTGGCTCTCAGAAACACCCTATTGCTCCAAATTTGGCTCCAAGAACACCTTTCCAAAGCAGTTCTCTGCAAATTGTTCAAGTGTTACAGTTGCCCAGCTATTCTACTTGCCCAATGGCTTTCTCCATCCACGGGGAACATATAAAGCCAAGCCCCTTTAGTCTTTGATGGTAGATTTTTGTGGTGTTGACGCTTACTGCTTTCCAGAGAAAGAATTTATATGAAATTCTGTTGTGCCATAACCGCATCAAAATATAACCAGTAATTGTTACATAAGAAAAAAATTAAAATTGAAAATATAAGGAAGGTTAGTGGGATGCGAGAAGAGTATAAAACATTTTTGGTTAGTGGTTAAGCCTCGTCAATATCTTGTTCGTGGTCTCTTGATAATAAACAAAATAAAAATAAATTCAGATATTGGAAGAAAACAACATCACACCTTATTCATTCACTTCAAGAGTATGACTTGAGAGAATATTAATTATGATTTTTTTTTTCTTGAGGAATTGGAATCATTACCGACTTGCAAAGGAAACAAGTACTTCATGCTTATTAGGCCATAAAACATGTCTATAATATAGAGAGAATAAGTAGAATATCTTTCTAGTGTTTGGCTTACTAAAAAGTAAACTGTAATAATCCATGTACCAAGGCCAACAAGTAGAATATATCTTTCACTTGACTGGTAAAAAAATTCAAAAAATAATCAATTAATAGAGTCAAGTTTTGCTCCCAATAAAATTGCTTCCATGTATTCTGCCAATTCCGATTTCACAAACAAGACAATAAATTTATATGAGATCTTTGGCTGTATAACATACCTCATTTGTTCTTTGCTCGTTTAAGAAACCCGTTTACTCTAATCAAAAGCATTCTGGTAAGTAATCTATTTTAGTTGCTACTTCTGTTTTTATCTTTCAATTTTTTCAATCTGAACTTGCTCGTGATTATTCATAATAAAAGATAACTGAAACTGAAATTAAGTGTTCATACTTTTAATATCTATACTCTGAAACTTGTCTTGTTTTCCTTCATTCACCAGGCTTGACTTTCCTGCTACATAATCCAGAAATAACTTCTAGCATTATTCTTTCTCTTCAATGTTTTGAAATTTAATCATTTTGGTAAGTAATCTATTTTTGCTTGATAATAAAATTCTATTTCAAAAGTCTATTACATAAAGAACATGTGTAGCAGTCATTTATTTTCATCTCTGGGAGAATCAAGCTCAATTTGCATATTAGAAGTCTAAAATATATTTATACTAATTGTTATGCATACTTAAAATACTAGTTTTGCATGATTTAGACTTACAGATTGACACGTCATGCTGTAACATAATGATCCTAGTGTACATACTCACGAATTGATTCTTTTGATCTCATTCAAACATCAAATGAAGTGTGGATGAAAAAAACATTTCGTTTGTTGCAAACCAAGTAATATACATTAACTTTTTTTTTTTAATTACTTATCAATATTTTTAATATCAAAATTTATATTAATCAATTAACAGCTGTTAACGAACTAACCCTTAATAAAATAAATATTGTAATTATATACTTAGATGGTCAAATAATCTAAATAATTCAATCAATTCAAATCAAAAAATGCTACACATAAAGCTTATGCACTACTTGAAGATGTTTGGTTCAAAATAGGTTCGATTGACACCGTATGTGTAGTAGAAAACATATATATGTATTCCCAATAGCATAACTAATAAAATGGCGTGGACCACGCTTTTAAGTATTTAGGGTTAATGTTGACTACACTAATATAAATAATAATCATGATAATTGATTAGGAAGAATATTATGTTGCATTTATAATCTTTATTTGAACATGGCTCAAGTCAAAATCAAAATGTTTGATTTATGCTCTACCAGAACTGTACCCTAAAGCACCCTTACATCAAAATGAAATAAAATAAAATGGGAATAGTTTTCCACTCCGTGGGCAACTAGCGCCTATCATAGGGGTTCCTTATAAAAAAAATTTCCCTTTACCATGCACATACAATCTCTAGAAAAATATTGATATTCACAAACAAAGAAAAAATATTCACCACAGTATTCCTTGCAGAAACTCCAATCTTGAAGTCAGCAGTACTTGACGTGAGGAACAAATTCCTGCATCATACACCAAAGCAGCTTGGACACCTCATGAACCCTAGAATAAGGATAAATTATTTCAGATAAAACTAAAACTAGAGCAAAGCAATAGCAATATATATACTACAAAAACAAGATGTGTGTAGATAATATTACTAATAAAGAAAAAAGTTAAATAACACAGAAAAGGGGTTTACTATACCTCTAATGTGAGATAAAATCTAAACATCAGATTTATCAAGAGAGTTCAAATAAAACATGTCAGACAATCAACATCACCGCATTACAATTGATTAATAAAGTTTTTTTATTGATCACATCAATTTAGATGCTAATCAATATCACCAAACATATATCAGGCTTCCAATTGATGAATCCGCAAAGAGTGTCATATTTCTCTTCTTCATCAAAAATCAAAATAATACCAATTAAATTCCCTGTCAAAGAACTAATTGTTCTTCCTACATTAATTCTGACTCTGGTTTAGTCATGAAAATTATGAATTTTAGCTTTTGCATGATCATTTTCTTCCCAGTCTACCTCTTTATCCTCTTAGCATGCCTCCTCCATCCCCAAATAAAATAGAATGTTCTATAGTAGAGCGTCAAATGCACATTGAGTATACAATGTAGATTTGAATGTGACACCACCAATGCAAGAAAAATATTAACTTTTATGGTGAAGAAAGCTATTAATCATAAAACAATAATTTATTTCTTTTGATGAAAATTGAGGATAGCAAATCCAATTCAAGTGAAAGGATTTAAGCTTTCTAAGAAAAAGTAGCTCCAAGAAATTAAAATAATGAATGACAAACAAATGATTGAGATTTCATGTATAGAAGAGACCTGATTGCAACAAGTTGATAAAATACAATAACAAGCCAAAATAAGAGAAAAGAATTTCAAATAAAATAATTGATTGGCAAGCCGCATATTTGAATAAGGAGATTGGCTATCTCGAAACTCTTCAGCTCATGATTAATCAAAGACAATAGTAAAACAAGGAAGAACAATTAATACATTTAAACGCACTTTTACTTGAGCCCTATTTATACACCTCGTAAAATACAAATAAGATTCTTTTACATGCATCAAGATGCCTGTTTGTAAACCTCATAACACAAATAATATAGCCATCACAGCCAAGGAAGAAATTGCAAAAAGATCAAAGAAATTCATAAGAATTGTAGCTAACCACCTACAAATAGTCACAATCTAAGAAAAAAAAATTAGTTACAATAATTGCTTGTAAATAGCTGCACCTAGAGGGCCCTGAACAACTATAGTAACTATTAGCAATAGAAGTTAAAGGAAGAT
Source organism: Dendrobium catenatum (assembly GCF_001605985.2). Taxonomy (NCBI): domain Eukaryota; kingdom Viridiplantae; phylum Streptophyta; class Magnoliopsida; order Asparagales; family Orchidaceae; genus Dendrobium; species Dendrobium catenatum. Next base: position 440,847 of record NW_021319579.1, read on the forward strand.
CCTAAAGGAAACATTGTAAGAATAGCCACACTAGAACCTGTAGAGATAGGAATAGAGCACCGCATCAACTCTCCCTAATTTGAAAAAAAGTTAGCTCTGTAGAATAGTTAACCTAACTTGGCTTTACTTCATGAACTTGTTATCAATGTCTTAGATTTTTCTCTTTCTAACTCCTTAACAAATTCACATCCAACACTTTATTAGAAAATTAAATGCAACCTACTCCAGAGACACTATTAGATGACAAATTGTGTCCACCATTCATATTTAATTAGAGATATCCAATCCTTTGAAGTGATAGATCAGCTTGTGATACTTTGGCAAAGTTCGATTGAACAATTCAAAGGAGCTGAATATTTTCAAGCTAAGCATTGATGTGGAGCTCGATTATCTCCTATGCTTTATCGCAGATCCTAGTATTTCATTTCAAATTGATGGAGAATTTTGAAATTAGGATGGGTCTGTATGAATCTAGCATCACCATTTTTCTTTGAGACCCTTAAACACCCAAACGAAGTTTCATGTCATTTTGCACAATCTAAGAAATGAACTAAAATAAGAGGCAAAAAAGTAAAGTTTGAAGCATTGTTTAAAATTACACAATATGAGGCATGTCCTGAGGCCCACCTCAATGCAATTCCAATGAAGAACGCCTTGAGCCTTTTTTATGAGTCTTGCGCCCCAGCTTGGTTGAGGCATGCATCACCATTTATATATTTTTGATTAAAACTTACCTAAATCCTAAACTAAAGACCCAAACAAATCATGCCTTCCAAGTCATAGCAAATATTTATAAAAGAAGAAGATGACTGATATATATATATATGAAGAAAAAACATATTGGAAGGCATTGGACTCCATAGAATGACGCAGGAAAGATACCAATTTGTTATGACGATAACTCAAATAAAGAACCCCTCAGTGATTACAGTACATATGATTTCTGAGTTGTTGTCAACTATTTCTATTTTCTTTAGAAATTAAATATAGATGAGTAGAGAATTGAAAAAGAAGGAATTTGAAGTTGAACTTGATGTTATATGATACTTTTATGCAATTTCTCTAATTTATGTTATTTTGGTTTTGTAATATTTGGATTTTAATTCTATTTCACGCAATGTATCACTTGCCACTTTACGACTTGTGCAACTTATTGTTTCATTTGTATGTCAATTGACTACTTCACAGTTCAATAGAAAGCTAATATATCATCCTTTAACATATTATTTGAGTATTATATAAAAAATTTACTTTTGACATTTATTTTCATTTTACGTATTTTTTGAATTTTGAGGCTTACGCATCAAAACGCCTTGAGATTTACTGATGAGGACATCCATAGTAGATTTCGACACACCTACCATCAGAGGGGTCTGTGAAACCCTTAAATTTTCAATTTAAGTTTGAAAAAAAAAATATTTTGTGATGTTAGTACGGACAAACCGTTAGTAAGAACTAAAGAAAATGTTGAAAATCTGTATGGTTCGTCTGGACGAACCTGGGTTCATCGGGACAAACTGAACATAGAGCATCGTCCAAGGACGAAACAAATTGGAATTAATTTTCGTCTGCATGATGGCAGTTCAGAGGAGATCGTCCCGGGACAATCGGGACATCGTCCTGGACGATCCTTTTTCATAAATATCTGAATAGTGTCATTTTTGAAGAGAGAGAAAGCTGAGGAGAGAGAAAAACGAAGGGAGAAGAAGAAAATCCGCGTTTTGGGCGACTTTGGTCCGTTTTCGTCCGTCTCCGTAGTTGGGAAATTGTATCGACTCGAGGTAAGGCACATTCCGCCTTTCTCAATTTTCAGAAATGTGGATTTTGACGATTTTTCTGTTCCGCAATCTATTTCTGTTAGCGAATAATTGGTTTCATTTTGCACTGATAAACTTTTTACCGCGTTACTTTTGGTATGTTTCTGAGATGATGTTTTTGCACGTTTTGAGTATTTTATGGAAGATTTTTACCGGGTATTTTGAATTTTGCGGTGTTTTAATTGAATAACGAATTATCTGGATTTTGAAATATGTTGTTTCAGTACAATGAAAGTCTTATATTAATGTTTTGTACTATCTGTGGTAATTTGGTAAATTTCTGAATTTGTGAATTCTGTGGAAATTCCGTATACTGCTGTTATGCCGCTGAAGATTTTTCTGACGTAATCTGATTTCCTGAATTGAATGAATTGATGTGTTTATATGCTATTAGAAGGGAGTTATAAGGGGCCATAATCCTTCGAGATTATGTCTGTGTCAGGGAAATCTGAAAAGTCTGATTTGATCTAAAATTTTGTATATCTGATAAGCTCTGGTGCTGTAAGCACAAGGGAGACATAAGGGGCCAGAATCTGTTGAGATTTTGTCTGTGTCAAGGAAGCGAGTCATGAGGGGCCAGAATCCGTAAAGATTCTGTCAGGGTCCGAGGATCTGATATGTGAACTCTGATTTGTGAAATATGTATTATATGATTTTATCCGATTTGGCAATTGCTTATGATTTGTACGGATTTGTACTATTCTGTATGTTCTGTGAATTAAAGATAATTCTAATTTGAATATTCTGCTATATGAATGAATTCAGTTCTTCTGTTTCAGTGGTTTGATTTTCTGTACGACCAATGTTTAAAATTGCGTATTCGGGTATTGAGGCGTTTTTCATTTGTGAGGCGAGCCGTAAGCCTCAAGGCGTTTTGAGACGTAAGCCTCAAAATCAAAAGATTGCATAAACATAAAATGATAAATTTGTTATATACTAATGAGTGAATAATATAAAACATAAAAAAACATAAGATATGAAGTGAAATCAAAATATCTCAATAATAAGACAACATAAAATATAGTTCAACTCAAAATTCTATCTTTCCGAAATCCCAATATTCTTTTCATTAACATATAATTCTGATTTCCAAAAATAAATAGCAATGACATATCACATAAGAACTCATAAGTCATTAGCACTGTCATCACTAAGGGGTTCTTCATTTGAATCATCATTATGGTGAACTGCTCTCTCCCCTTCCTCTCCTATAGAGTCTAATATCGAACATTTACTTCAAGATTTATGTAAGTTTTAATATATATAGCGTGAGACGTAAGCCTTATGCCAGTGAGGCGAGGCGGGCCTCAACCAAGTTGAGGCGCAAGCCTCATAAAAAAACTCGAGGCGTTTTTTACTGGAATTGCGCAAAGGCAGGCCTCAAGGCGAGCCTCATATTGCGCAATTTTAAACCATGTGTACGACTACTCTTCTGATGTATTTGTTGATGTGAAATTCTGAATATTTTGATTTGCTAGTGTAGTCTTGCTGAGCTGTTAGCTCATCCTTGTTATCTGCGTGGTTTTCAGGTTCTGGGAAAGGGAAGGAAGTCTTGGACAAGCCGTTCAGTGTCTGATCTGTAATTAGGTATTTTGTACTTTTGATTTTTGTATAATCATGACTTTTCTGTTATGTTCTTTCTGACTTTAGCCATGCACTGTATTGTACATGAATATTTTGAGGAAAGAAAGAAGAAAATCATAGATGAACTTTTATGTATATTTGGATGCTTATAGTAGCTCTGTGTTTTCTGTATGTTTGATTATTGGAAGAAAGTCCGAAAGCAAATTCCATAACTAGATCCTGTATTTTTAATATTTGTCGCGGCCCGATGCGAAGGGATTCGTTCCGGTCGGGTTGGGTCGTGACAGGGTCGTCGAGCGACGGCCACTATTCATAGTCTTTATTTCTGATGTTTTATTTTATTCATATCATTTACATTTTATGTTTTTCATTTGTACCCCTATGAGGAAGTTATTGCATGTTGTACCCCAAGGGAAATTTCGTCTTTATGGTTTTTATTTTTCGAATGGCCTATATATAGGCTTAGTCATTGAATTTGGAGATAGTTTTTGATAAAATGAAAATTTGCTCTGTGTTCTCTTTGTGAGTTCATTCCCCTTAAATCTCTTAGTGAGTTTTCGGAAGAGATAGATCTCTTTGTGAGTTCTAGGTTTTCTTCCCAAGTTTTTGTGTGAGGAATTGGATTGGGAACAATCAAGGTGAGTGAATCCGTGGCCATTCGAATCCCTATTAATTTTCCTTCCTCCTTCCCCTTGCTCCTTGCCGCCACCCCTCCCTGGATCGGCCAGGCCGCCAGCCCCTTGGCAGCCACCTCCCGTCGGCCGTCCACCCCCACCCCTTGACCCGTTTACCCTTGTAGCCGCCGGCCTCTCCCCTTGGTGAATTTCAAATTTGAAATTCAAACTTGTTCCAAGAACCATTCAAGACCTTCCTAAAATATCTCCATGATTTAAGGCTATAATATTAATTGAATTTCAATTTGAATTTGAAATTCAAATTAATCCTAATTAATAGCCTTGTATTTGGAAACTTCCCTTTCTCATAAAATCTGAATTTTAAATTCATATTTTATTAAAAACTTGATTAGTGTTGTGGACCCCACTCACTAATAACAATTACTCTCTCCCCTCTTTATGTGTGGCCGGCCCCCCTCATGGGGATTCTCTCTCTCCTAGATTAACTTCCTAATCCCACCAAATCAGCCCCCATCCACTCCTCATTGCCACCCCCTCTCCTTAATCGGATTTAATTTGAAATTCTCAAATTAATCCCTTCCCTCTCACCCAAAACCTGAAATAATTTCAGGATTCCTGAAATATTTTTCTTGGTCTCTCAATCTAGCCGCCCTCTTCAAACTCTCACGCCAGCCCAACCCCTTCTCCTTTCTTGCCACCACCGCATATCTCCTTTCTCCCTCTTGGTGCTCATTCTTTTCCGGCAAGGATGCATGGCGGATCCCGAAATTGATAGCGAATTCATACTCGACGCCTACGGAGACATCCACATAACCCGTTTACCATTCTTCAACGTCGGGTTCGATTTTGACGACACCGTGGAAGATTACTTGAACCGAATCATCCCCACCCTCATGGACATCCATCGACGATCAATTCTCGGACTACGAGTAGACCATCAACGGCCATCCACCCATTTCCCCACCTCCACCGCCACCGCCTCCCTCGCCATCACTACGGATCGTCTGCGCCGTCTACCTTGGAGTGATTTTGTTTCTTGTATGGTTCTTCTTCCTCCGACAACCCTAGACGTAGAAGAGTGACTTTGAGCCTCAAGGTGAGACGATTACTTTGTTAACCGTCGGATTCTAGTTGACTAACCATTTCATTACTCTTGTTTACGTTGTTATTTTAAAGTGCTTGCAAATTTAGTTGTAATGGATTGCCTAAGCATCGTTTGTTTCTTAGAGCTTTCTTGATTCTTCAATTTTGAGACGCCTTAAGATTAATTTTATCATTACTCCAACAACTTTTATTAATCTCTAAGAAAACAATTCCTGGTTTCACATCATTTACGCCTCGCCTGACGGACGAAAAACGCCTTAATACCCAATTTCACAATTTTAAACCTTGGTTTGAACTTTGAAGATAACAAAATTGGTTTACAAAATGAAAAGCACGTCAGATTTGTAAAAGAAATAGCCATGGTGCGTATTTCCTGTGATAATTAAAATATTTCTCCATATAAGAATTACCACCAACATACTTAAAATAGAGTTAGGAGCACAAATTAATGAAGCCGACAAGACTCAACCCAACAACATGATACTCTGACTTTGATGAATTAGTTTGTGTGGTTGGTGCGTTATGAAGTTCTTTTGGGTTATTCTTTATTAGGAAGTAACTGATGCATCGACAATTCATGAATAGAGTATCAAAGGTTCAGAAGCAAGATGCACTGAATAAACTTAATGATTTCTCGTTACCAAAAGTTAGCTCTGGTATTGGAGGTAATGCTTAAGATTAAGGTGTTTAAGAGTATCAATAATCCAGTAGAGTACCTTAAATAATCATGAAGCAAAAAAACAAATATATGGGCATGCCTGAGACATGAAGCAAATCTGAACTAAAAAATATATTTACTTATTTAGGTTGGAATTTGAAATTAGTCAAAAATAGCTAAAATTTTTTTAGTAAAATAAGACACTCTTCCTGAGCTTTAGTACAGCTGCAAGATTTAGTACAGCAAATTGATGTCATCTACAACAGGCCCTCGTTGAGATCTGATGCAATTGATACATGGCATTTGGTCCATTAAATATACAATCATTGATATGAGAAGACCATGCAGATTACTGCTCAAGTTCAAGGTACCGTGGAATACATAGCAAAAAGTTGGGTTTTCTATAGATGGCTCTATTCACACTAATTCATGTCCAGTCGGTAAATCAATCTACAAACCTTAGTATAGGCTAGATTTATAGATAAAAATTGATTGGAAATTTTTAAAAAATAAAAAAAATTATAAAAATTATTAAAAAAAGAATTGATTGGCAAAATTAAAGGGGGAGAAAAAAGAATTGATTGGCAAAATAGATGGAAAAAAATGTACCTTTGTAAAAAGACTTAAAAAAAAGAATTGATTGGCAAAATAAATGTTTTTAAAGCAAATTTGCAACAAAGGGCAAGCAAGAATATTAATTGCTGATAAAATGAAGCTTATGAAGGGTTTCACAAACCTCGTAAAAGAAGCATGATGACCACTTCTTGCATCCAAGGAAAAGATCTGTTAATAAGAAGACAGAAACTTAATTTAAAGGGTGAAGGAGAAAAACATTTTGTGGGCAAAGAGTGATTGGATAATAGAGAAAGACGCCATAAATAAACTACAAATTGTCCTTTATTTGATCAAACAATTCAATAACGCACATGGACTAGCCCGTACCATATCAACAACCATTAAACTGACCTTATACAATAAAAAATTGTGATAATGATTGAGACCCAAAATGTTTGATGCAATTGAGAAAGACCAATTATGATGCAGTCAAGGTAGGGGTTGATTTGGAGGGGTTTTTGGTGGTTGTTTGGTCTTCCCAAGTGATTGTTTGGTCTTCCAATGCGGCTGTTTTATGGTGGTTGTTTGGTTTCCATGATGTCCCTTGGTTTTCATGATGTTGTCCCACTTTTCCCTGATGTTGGATGTTCGTGTGCTATTTCTTGTTGATTCCTATGCTAAAGTGTTTTAATTTCTCATTAAATGGGGCTGTTTTGGGTTTATTCTATTGGTTGGTTTGGGTGGCTCATTAAGGAGAGCATTTAATACCTTTTTCATCTTCTTCTCCTATATAAGATGGATGGTTTCCTTTGAAAGAGAGAGAAAGAGTGACATGTGATGAATATTTGGAATATGAAACCTGCGGGTTTGTCATAGCTTGCGAGCTATCCCTTCTACCTTCCTTCTTATATTTCATCTCAGACTTATATCTATTCTTCTCTCCACAATTCCTATTCCACATGTATCTTTCTTCTCGAAGCTTTGATTAGTCGTATGGTGTTGTAATGCAGCAAAACACAGCAGAGAAGAGATTACCGGAGGGAGAGTGTTGTATCCTTTTATTTGAAGTTGTAAGGTGTTGTGTCTTTTTATTTAAAGTTGTAAGGTGTGGTTGTGTTTGTTTAAGCTATTATGGGATATAGTACTATTGTTTTGTTCTATCTGTGTTTATCTATGTTTTAAAGAAAGGAAGTCTTTAGTTTACAATTTGTGTTTTTTTTAGATTGCTCAATTTGAGATCAGAGCTTTAAATTGCATCAATTTGGTATCAGAGATTTAGGTTGTCATGTGAGTTTTCTTTTCTCTTTAAAAATCAAAAACAAAAAAGGCTAGTCAAATAAATCAACAAGTCAAAGTTCCAATTCAAGAGGAAAATCTCCCATTAGAAATAATGCATTCAGAATATCATAAAAGTTCTGAGTCATTCTCATCAAAGAATGAGATTCTTTCACAAGGGGAGAATTGATGCAGTCAAGACAAGGGTTGATTTGGAGGGATTTTTTATGGTTGTTTGGTCTTCCCATATGGCTGTTTGGTATTCCAATATGGATGTTTTATGGTGGTTGTTCGGTTTCCATTCTATCCCTTGGTTTTCATGTTGTTGTCCTGTTTTTCCCTGATGTTGGCTATTTGTGTATTGTTCCTTGCTGATTCCTATGCTAAGAGCTTTAATTTCTCATTAAGTGGGGTTGTTTTGGGTTTATTCTATTAGCTGATTTGGGTGGCCCATTAAGGAGAGCATTTAATATCTTTTTCATCTTCTTCTCCTATATAAGTTGGCTAGTTTCCTTTGAAAGAGGGTGATATGTGAAGAATTTTTGGAACGTGAAACATGTGGATTTGTTATAGCTTGCAAGCTATCCTCTTCTACCTTCCCTCTATTATGTCTTGGACTTCTATCTTCTTCTTCTTCTCTCCAAGATTCTCATTCCACCTGTATCTTTCTTCTAAAAACTTTGAAAAGTTGTAAGGTGTCATTGAGTCGTGTTTAATTTTAAGTTGTAAGGTGTTATTGAGTCGTGTTTTATTTTAAGTTGTAAAGTGTTGTTGTATCCTGTTTAATGTGAGTTTGAAGTAGTTGTGTTCGAAGGTTTTGTTTGTTTATGCTTTATGAAAGTGCAGTCTTTTATTTGCAATTCTAGTGTTGTAGTTTTTTTTTTTTTGTTGCATCAAATTAGAATAATTTACAATTGGCATTCATCAAAGAATCCCAGTAAAATCTTTCCTCAACATTCATGAGTAGCCAAAGATGTTATGGATTTACTTCTATAATCACACTAGAGATGTTACTGGTAGATGGCATGGCATACCTGACACTTTGATTGTAGTTAAAAGTGGTAACTGGTAAGTGGTTGGATCATTCAAATCTAGTCAATCTAAGAGCTAATTTTAATTTGCTTCACCAGTCAAACATGATAGGTTTTACTTATTAACAATTGGATTCAAAGCAAATTTATAACATTGTTTCCGCTAGAAATGGGTTCCACATGGCAAAAGTCGGAAAAGAAATATATCACAATTAGCAAAAGAATTTTTGTCTTAGTAAATTATTGATTAGATAGAAAGATTTAATTAAACAAACTAGACCGCTACTAACACTCCAAAAAATAAGAGACATTTTAGGATTGGATACGGATACGACAACAACAAAAACATCAAACATTTATCCCATTCCGTGGGGTCGGCCACATGAATCATTCTTTTTTATTGTATTCTATTAAGAGTCAAATTCTCAATTAAATCGAATAAAAAAATCATTTCTAATATTTTGTAAACAATAATAAAGGACTTTATAAACAATAAAAAATCTGCACGACAGAACTTAGGAAGGGATATCAAGGACTCTATAAGAAATTCATAGTAGCTGAAAATTCCAAACCAAATGAACTAAAAACAGAGCAAAAACCTGCAAACGTTTGTCGAATAAGATATAGGAAAAAGGGGAACCGTTGAAGTCAACTAGATAAAAACTGAATAGATTCATGAAAAACAAAGAAATTCAAGTTAAAGGTATAAGCCAAGAAGGCATAAATACATGAAAAAGGTTCTTTGTTATGTCCAGCGCTGCAAATTGATATCTAAAATGCCAGAAGACAAAATATAGGAATGAAACTGGGTTTTTAAAAAAATCATCTTGAGGTTACAGAGGTAAAAGCAATATAAAATTATAAACATTGACAAATTCATTCTGGTAGAATTCTGCAGCAAGAATAATTATAGCATGATTATAAACCAGGTAATTGAGTTTTGAACATCATATAACCTGTCTACCGCAAGTGGCATCTTTACAAATTGCTTTCCGAAGAATGCAACCAGTATATCAGTAGCAACAGAAAAAACCGACAATACCCAAGAGCAGCTTGGCTGTCAAAGTGGAATCTAAGAGTTATTCCCTTGCATATTTCTTCAAGAACCCAAATTTCTTCTGAAATATTTCTTCAAAGACGCATCTGAACATATTGCGTCAATGCTCCTTCGCTGCAATTTAGAGTATCCCACTCCATCCTCATCACCAACTGTATACTTTATTAGTGGCATTGTAATATTCAAAGACGTATTCAGACTATGAAATTGTAACAATGCAGAGTTAATATTACTGCCACCATCAGTAGAATCTGGAAATTTCAGTGAAATCTCCTCCTTCAATGGAAAATCCCTTGGGCAAATTGTGTTGCATTCTCTATTCTGCTTCATCAGATCCCCATTCTCCTGATTAATTAATGAACTACTAATTGAAATTGATTGTGAAGTCCCATGCATAATTCTTTTAGAACCCCAACGTTTTCTGTAATACTTCTTCATATTATTTGAAACTATTGCATCAATAGGCTTTCGTTGCAGTTTTTTGGATCTCTCTCCATTACCATCACAAAAACTATAATTTGTTAGTGGAAATGTATTATTTAACCCACTATTCAAACTATGACAAGGAAACAATGCAGAGCCAGCATTACTACCATCATTAGTATAATCTGGAAACTGTAAAGAGCTCACCTCCTCGTTTGAGAAAATAATCCCTATGTTGCCTGTATTGCATCCCCTAGTTTGCTTCGTAAGATCCTCATTCTCATTACATAATGGACTATTAACCAAAATTGATTCAGAATTCCCCTTCTTATCTGAAACTATTGCATCAATAGAGCTCCAATGTTTCCTAAAATATTTCTTCATAGACCTACAAGCCATTGCGTCAATGCTCTTTCGCTGTAGTTTAGAGGATCCACCTCCATCACCATCACCAAATCTGTACTTTGTTAATGCCATTGAACTATTAGACCAAGTATTCAAACTATGATGTGGTAACAATGCAGAGTCAGTATTACTAACATATTCAGTAGAATCTGGAAACTTTAGAGAGCTCTCCTTATCCTTCAGGGAAAAATCTCCTGAGCAACCTATGTTGCACTCTCTAGTTCGCTTCATCAATACCGTATTATTTTGCTTAAATATTGGATTATTAGTCAAAATTGGATGAGAACTCCCTTGAATAGTTCTTCCAGAATCCCAATGTTTCCTGAAATATTTCTTCATAGGCCTATCCAGACCAATCACATCAATGCTTCTTCGCTTAAGTTTAGAGTATTCCAATTTATCACAATCACCAAATCTATGCTTTCCTGCTGGTGATGTACCGATCAACCAAACATTCATACTATGACATGGTAACAATGTAGAGTTAGAATTACTTCGATCATCAATAGAATCTGGAAACCTCTGAGAGCTCTCCTTCTCTTGCAAGGCGAAATCACTAGGGCCATCTGTCCCACAGGTCATATGTTGCTTCATTGGATCTCCATTCTCCTGCTTAAATAATGGACTACCACTAAAAATTGAATGAGAATTCTCCCGCATAGTTCTTCCAGAGCACCAACTTTTCCTGAAATATTTCTTCAAAGACCCATTTAGACCAATCAAATCAATACTCTTTCGCTGCAGTTTATATGATCTTTCTCCATCACAATCATCGAATCTGGACTTTATAAGTGGCATTGTACTCTTCAACGAAGTATTCAAACTATGACATGGTAACAACGCAAGGCCGCCAGAATTACTGCCATCATCAGCACAATTGGGAAACTTTAGAGAGCCCTCCATCTCATTCAATGAAACATCGTCAGGATAACCTGTGGTGCATCCCCTAACTTGATTAGTCAGATCACTATTCTCCTGCCTAAATAATGGACCATTAGTCAAAATTGATTCAGAAACGCCTAAATCCTCTTGAAGGGATTTATTCTCAGTACTAACATTAATCTTGCCATGATGGGCACAAGAATTAGAGTCAATAATCCTAACAGCAGAATTATATTTACATTGCTCTTTCCTTGGGACAGTAACCTGACTCACGCCCTTAGGGCACAAACTCCTGGATATCCTCTGTGATCCATTTATTGTTTGATGCAAACTAAGAGCCATCTTCTCATCAGGGACAATTAAATTGACGCAAGAAGACTCTTTCACCAAACGAACAGCATCAAATGCTTTCCTCTTAAGCTCAGACGAATCCCTTGTCACCAATACTTTCTTCGCCTCATTCTCCCTAGCCTTACCTTTAGAGGTCTCCTTCTTCTCTGAAATCGATGTTGCCCCTTCAACAAAATCATCCAATGAAACACTGAAAGTAGTTCGAGATGTGGAACCTCCAGAACTTTTAGAATATTCTCGTCTTAATTTGGGGATGGGGCGACAGTCAACGCAGATAAAATTGTCCGCATCGAACAGTGTATGCGAAAAGTTACGGTGGTGCAGGGACACGCAGGTGCGGTGCACACGACGCGAACACATATTGCAATCAAGAAACCCCTTTTCCAATTCTGGAAACCACAGGAAGCAGTAGGAACATACCTCAGCTGATTTAACAGAAGCAAAACATTCTCGGCAGAGGAGAACGACGCGCCACTGGCTTTCTAAGGTTTTGAGGCAGTCAACGCTGCCATTGATTGGAAAACCGAGCCCGCATCGATGACAAGAAGATAGGCTAGGGGAACGAATGACGGACCACGAAGAAACGATAGGGAGGACGCCTTCGCTTATCAAGCCACCTACCTCCTTCCCTATCGCATCCCCCATGAGAAACGAAAAGAAGAGGAATGAATCTAAGATTAGGGCTAGCGGAGGTCTAAACCGCTGATCTTATCTTTCCCACCATGAGAGGGTGGGGAGTTAGATTAGGGCACGAGAGGTGTCGAACTTTTCCCTTCCGCCCTTTTTTCGGCCGTGCCTTGAGAGAGAGAGAGAGAGATATGTAAGAGTGAAATTTGGAAAGGCGGAAGAAGAGCCATGGCTCTTCGGTTCCATGTGAATTGTTTGAAAATTGACCGGGCAATCAGGAATTAATGTTCGAAGGACGATATTCGATTTTCTTTTAATTTAGAAATATTTGCTGAATTGGAAAATCAATGACAAATCAATTATTAACCTTTTATATAAGATATTCAAAATAAATTTAAAATATAAAGATTTAAGTCATTTTTAAATTTAAATTTATGTAACCGTCTAATCAAAATTAAAAGTTATTAATTAATTAATTAATAGAAGAACTCAGCAAGTGAGTAAGTCAAAGTGGTTCATTGTTTTCCCAATGCTATCATTTTTTATCGATTAGGAGACTCGCTCATGATTAGGGAAAATTATTGTGTGAACACCGGATGTCGTTCGGAGGCGAATCAGAGCAAGTTACGTCACCCATTTGTTGTGTACCGCAGTTGTGTATCCGTTCTGTACAATGTGATGTAACGCATTCTAATTTGCCTCCGAACGGTCCGGTGTCAACATAGAATAATTTCTCCATTATTAGAGTGATTGGAATGATAGATCATACCCGATATTTAAAACCATATAACAATGGTAAAACTTGATAAATTAGCTTGATCGTTGGTTAGGATGACCTACAGTGTTGAACAGCATTGTTTATAATTGTTGATGCGAAGTCCAAAATTTTAATTGATTTTGAACTTTACAATCTTTAAATTTAAAGAGTTTATTAAAAGGTTGTTTGATTTAAAGTAAAAGTAGTAAACTATTCAAAATGTAAGGATTTTAAAAATATTAGTATTTTGTTTAAAGAAAATAAATGCAGGAAAAAATTGTGCAGTATTTGAAATTCACAATCTAGTTCAATTTTCATTGAAAATCATTAGATGTGGCCCATTTTCGAATACACTATAAATTCTCTATTATTGTTGTAACTTCGTCATTGATCATTCCCCAATGTTGTAGACTACCGCCCACCAATGATGGCCACCGCCCGCTATTTGTGGTTGGCAACCAGCCATTACAATACCCATTATCACCGTTGTCACCAACCACCATCATTGTTAGGTTTTAAATAGCATTTATTTTATTTCAAGCCAAACAAAAAAAAATATTCATTTTACACTCATAAAAACATCTCAAAATATTACAAATAATTGCATTTTTATTTTACTCTGAATTCTTTTTTAGCAAATAAAATGACCTCTAAAAGAAATATAATCTCACCGTTTATTTGTTCTATCTTTGTATCCTCTTTTCTCATCCACAACCTCCTCATTGCTTGATCCTTGGATCGCATACCCTCAAACATCTCTCATCTTCATCTTTATGAATGATTTGGTAATAAAAATTTGGCTTACCCATGATGCAATTTTAAGTTAGGAAAATTTATAAATTCATTAAATTTATTTTAAAATGAATAGGATATAAATTTTAGTAAATATATTTGTATTATACTCATCTCAAAATAAATTTTTTGAAATATTTTTATCAAATTTCAGTCAATATATCATGACTTAAATAATTTTCATTTTGACATCCATTCATCCTCTCTTATAGTAGATTGAATGATTACGCTCTTATTTATCATCGATTACAAATGACGGCCTTCCATGCAATTGAGGAATATGTCAATGCAATATACTAGATATAAAATTTATAGATCATATTTCATGATGCAAGTTGTAAAAGCCATGTAGCATAGAAGTTATCTTCAAAAGCTTGTTTGTTGTATGTTTGGTCATTCTCACTTTATGATATGGAGAACAGAGTTCAAGAAGTCTAGCATAAATCTTGGTGCTTATATCAAAAGTTGATATCAATAGCATGCATCTATCTTAAGATGTTGGCGTATATCGATGCTATTTGTAATGTCGAGTGATGAAGTCAATGAGCATTAGTGTAGTTCGTTAGGAGATTGTAATTGGGTAACAATATTTAAGAGACTATAGTCGGACAATAGTAGTTAGGAGATCATAAACAGGCAAAAATGATCATGAGATTGTAATGGGCTAGACAATAATTGAGATTTAATGTTAGAAGATCATAGTTAGAGTGATGGTGGTTAAATGGCTATAATCAAGTAATGGTGGATGGAGGACCAAAGTTAGGTGATGGTGCTTGTGAGACCACAGTCGAGTTATGGTGTCCAGAGGACCATAGTAAAGTGACGGTGTTTAGAATTCCATAGTTAGCCGATGGTTGTATGAGGATCAAAGTTAGGTGATGATTATCAATATATCCAATAAGGACTAAAATCAAGCAGCGGTGCCCAAGGAACTATTGTCACGACCCGACCCGACGGGGACGGATCCCGCCCGATCGTCCCAGGACGATCCAGATCATCCTGGACGATCCTGGAGCAGATTTTTGATATTACAACTATAGTATGATGATGGTTATCGGAATACCAAATTCAAGTGATGATGGTTAGAGGATTGAATTTGGGTGTTAATGGTTGATGGATTGTAGTCAAGTGATAGTCGTTGACGGACCCTAGTCAAGTGATGATAGTCGAAAGATAATTCATGAAGGTGGCAGGAGGACCTTATTCAAGCAATGATTGTCAAAAACACTATAATTGGGTGATGGTGGTCCTAGGCTAATACTCGGGCAAAGGTGATCAAAAGATTATACTTGAGCGTGATGGCTAGAGGACTGAAGTTAGGCAAGGGTGGTCAAAGGATTGTAATAGGGTGACAATAGTTAGAGGACCATATCGTAGTGATAGTGGATGGTGGGTCTTAATTGGGCGATGTTAGGTTTAGGAAATTATTCAATCAATGATAAACAGAGGTCCCTAGTCAGACAACAGTGGACAAAGAATCATAGTGGCTAACATCGGAGGATTGTATTCAATAAATAATGGTGGAGGGCCCTAGTTGAGCGACGATGGCCGGGAAAATAATCATAGTGGCATCATGGTTGTCAGAGGTTATTAGGTGTTTGACACAGGTCAAATAACAATAGTCAATTGTTGAGAGTCAAATGATAATAGTTGGATGGTGATCGGAGGATCACAATCTAAACATTGTGATTAATGAATTGTAGTTAGGCATTAAAGGTCATTACTTCATGTCCGATGATGATTGTTAGGAGGTTGTAGTTGGGTGACAGTTACTGGGACATTATAGTCTAGTGGAATAATGGTTTGAGGATCATATTTTGCACAATGGTGGTCTAATGACACTAATCAGATGATGGAGTTTAAAGGGCTGTGGTTGGAAGACAGTGGTTGTAAGACTAGAATTGAATTATGATTGTCAATGAATTATGGTATGATAATGGTTGTGAGAGGAATGTAATTGATCAATAGTTCTTGGAGGATCTTAGGCAAGTAATTGTGGTTAGAGGATTGTGATTATTGTCATCCAACAATGATGTTCGCAGAGCCACAGTCGAGTGATGATGGTCGAAGGGTTGTAGTCAGGCAATTAATGTAAAATGACATGTAATCGAAGTATCACAGTTAAACAACAATGGTTAGAGGATCATAATCAACATTGGTTTGAGAAATATAGTCAAGCAATGGTAATCGGAGGACTCTACTCAAGTGATGGTAGTTGAAAGACCATAGTTAGACGACATGGGATCGAGGTTGGGTGACAGTAGTTGGAGAACTATAGTCAAACAAAGGTGACCAAATGATGGTGGACGGGCTATAGTGATCAAACAACAACGATCTAATGTTGGAGGTCTAGTGGCAATGATTTGACAATGTAGGTGGTGATGATCTGATGATGATAGTCAGACAATGGTTAGGTGGTGGTTCAGTGATAAGAATCGACCGGTGGTTTGATGATTGTGGTCAGGCGGTGGTCTAGTGGAGTTATGAGATTCTTTAAATATCTGAATTCTCTTGAATCTCAACGTAAGGGTGGCTCTCTTTATTTATAATTTTAAAAGTAACATATTCTATAAATATAACTGAAATTTAAAACACTCAATTAGACGACCCATATTGATTCCCTTAATTAAATATCATTCTTTTAGCAGCTAAAAGAATTATTAATGTCAAAATTAATTTATCAGGCTCATTGGATTCATCTCATCGAGAGGCTCGATTTGATTATAATAATATGAGTTTTAGATGATAATTTGATTATTAACAGGATACATTGGAGAAAATGGATTCATGTAGCCGAACTCACATATTGGGATAAAGACTTGTTGTTGTTGTTATCCTCAATTCTTAAAGTTAAAGCCGTGAGTTTTAAATTTTGATGTTCTGCAATTCCAATTGCAGAATGGTGCAGAGATGGATAACACTAAAAGAGGAGATCAATGAAGTTATAACATAACTAAAATTAGAAGAAGAATAGAACAGCATCTATTTTTATTATGTGATTTATTTTCTTCTACTATTTTATCTTAAAAGGAAATCACTTTACCAACTTTTTAATATGTGAAATGAATTGCAGAAGATCGCAGTTCTAATTTCTTGAAAATAACAGTAGAATTACACTTAAGCAGCAAAAGTTGTAATACAAAAATAAGGTATTTTCATCCCTTTTGAAATAATAACTACACCATGATTAGAAAGAAACTATAGTTTTCATAAAATTGTTAATCAAATTTATTCTGTTTTATTGGGTTAATCAGCCATTAACAGATCTTTAATTAGAGAAGTGGAGTAACATATTAGCGCTTGAGTGGATTAAACAAAAGGCAATATGATTATGATGAAAATTTATAGTAACTAATTGATGAATTTAGAGGATTATTGCACTTTAACCATTGATAAATTGTTCTCAAAAGTAATTTAGAGCAACATTCATGTTTAGTATTTGGTTTAACCCCTCTAATTTGGGCTAATTAGATGATGCTAGTATTGATTCAAGTCTTCTTGAATAAAGCCTATCAAAGAATGGAGTATTTTAGCACAAAATTCTAGAGATTCTTATGTTGTATTGACATAATAGGAATATTGCACAAGCACTTGTGCTTGAAGAATGGGGGTATTTGTCATTTGAGCATCATTCTTTAGATATAAAGTTTTAGCATAGCTACTAAAGCAAATACTAAAGAGAGATGAATTTTGAAATTTATGTTGCCATTTGTAAGCACCATATAAATGATCTACCATATGCAAAATTATAAGAGTGTGAATTACAACATTGACTACAATAACATTCAAGCTAAACAACTTATCAAATAAAATTGTAATAATATGAAAATAAGCTACACAAACTTCAATACAATAATTTTACTTGATATTAAAATATTAATCTGAGTTTAATATGCTCCCAAATCTTACAACAAAATTCCCATAAAAAAAAATCTAAGAATATTATAAAATCTAAGGGTAACATATTCAAACAACAAGCTAATGCCTCAAACTTGAACTAATAATTCATCCATTATTCACAACAGTTTGATAAAAATGATAAATTTAAGAGTAACACCAACACTATATTATCATTATTATCACTCCAAAAAAAAATTCACGCTTTTAAGAACATAAAACATGTCATCAAATTGGATAGTTCAGCTATCAAATTAAGCAACTAAATAATGATTATGACCGAGTAATTTTGTCACAATATTGCTAAAGCTTGAAAGCTCCCAATTGCTCGGCATTATTAAGCTGTAAAATATATTGTACACTTAACAAAGCACAACAAGTTTTATTAACCAAAGTCGAATTAAGAGCATCCTTTAGACAAACATTGAAATTTTTTTTTTTTTATCATGTTTATCAAGTCCCCTAAGACAATATAACTCATAAAATTTCATGCATGCTTTTGTAAGAAAAAAAATGGATACTCATAATAACTTTAAAAAAAAAAATTCCCACAGTATTTTTTTCAATATTTTTATTGACAACTACAACCGCCACAAATAATAGTCTATTCGTCTATATGAGCGGTGAAGGGTTCTTCTGCAGAAAGAAAAAAATAAATAAAAGAAAGAAAAAAAATACGAAGATTAGACGACCCGCTGGGCCTCATCACAACCGTCAAAAAAGCGAAATACGTTCGGCTAAGATCAACACGAATCACATTGAAACTGTGGTCCATCATCAGAACTGCGTCAGCAAACAAATGGCCTCCGAGGATTTCACCATTTACTTTTTCATGGCAAAATTCACAGAGACTGCAAGTGGTAGAAGTCGAACCTTCATTTCAAAACGAAGGAAAAAAAAAAAAAGATGCCATATGGGAAAATGGAAGCCTCTAATATGTGCAGACTCGGCAGCTTTTGTTGTGGAAGCAAGTCAGGATTGCTCTGAAACATCCTTTTCTTGTTTGCTAGTTTCTCCACTTGGCTGACATAATGAAAAGAAAGAATCGAGGGGAACAAAATAATCTCAGTGATCTATCAGAAACATATCTATCACCAAGTTTAAGGATTTATAATTCTGTGCGGAGTCTGGAGGGCGTCTGGAGACCAATAAAATTGTGCCACATCACCCATTGCTGAGTACCCAACTCGGTACCCCTCGATACCGTTGTATACCCAGCGTTTAACCGGACGGTTCTCCCGTCTGATGTACGCACAGAATAATAGCTCGCAAAAAAGAGAGTAGTACTAGATCTGTTTACAGACATACCTGACTCTGTTGCAAGAGTTCCTCGAGCTCAGCGATGATCTCAGAAAAGGATGGTCTTTTAGCGGGAAGAGTCTCCCAACATCTTTGCATCAGGTCCAACAAGGTTGGATGCATATTTTCTGGAAGCTCTGGACGCATGCCCTAGGAGAACAAGTAAAATACTTAGATATTAAATTTAAAGCACAGTCCAAAAATTGGTCCTTAGTCAGATTGCTTCATAATAAAAATTGAAACTAGTCAGCAGGGTCAATATTAGGTCAATCATGCCAAATGAATTTGAAATAGCAGATTTTATATTAAGTTGCCACCTCATGTATGATTTTATAAAGTTAGGCCACTGGAAGAGGCAAGGGCGCACTGTTATGAAATTTTTGGATGAAGAAGAGCTCTTCTTGAGCTTCTTGGAAGAGAGAGAGAGGGAAGAGAGGGGAGAGGGAGGAGAGGAGCGTGCTAACAGGAAATTCAATTCCTTTATTCAATTGAGCTTACAAGAGGGGTACCTTTTACAACATCCTATACATCTTATATATAGGAATTAGACATCGTTGTAGTGTCTTATGGAACATCGCAAGTAAAACTGGTCCAATATATTACAATCTTCATCTTGGTTCAATTTTACGATCAAAGAATCACCCGCTTGCTGCAATTCGACCAGCTCCTTGCACTAACTCCACGAGCAAACCCATTAAACCGAGCCCAATCCTACTCGTGAACGGCCTCCAGTGTGTGTTCTAATCCATGGCTCCAGCTCACGCTCCCGCGCATTTTAAACCACGCGCACTTGCGTCCCTCACTATTCCTCCCGTGATCAGCATGCTCGTGCCTTGTGCATCGCCTACTCCGTCACAACATAGCCGCGCTCCAGTACTGAGCAACCTCCAACTCGCCAGTCTTCCCCGAGTACTTATGCACGCTCTAACCTACGACTTCACACGATCCACCTATTAAATCCCGAGTCCGGTGCTCGCTTCTTGCGCACTCCTGCATGATCTGCTCCGAGGTTCTTGATCCTGCCATTATCTCTGCTGCTTCGACACATAAAATTCGAACACCCAACTTGTTGAATTTCCCTCATTCTGACCCGAAGACTCCATCTCAAAAGATCTAAACAATCTTTAATCAAGAAAAAAATCTTGAATCTTCGGCCTCTGGTCCGATCCTGCCCAATCTTGTGCTCCACACTCCAGTGGCCCCCTTCTGCATCTGATCCACAACACGATCCCGCCCCAGTGTGCACGATCCAACCACAAATCCGCAACTATCTTCACTCTTGTGCGAGAAGGAACAAACCTTTGACCAGCACACGTCTTCCACGCGAATTCGCGCATCCAGCTGGCCATGCCCCGCACGTCCGCTCTTCCTAACCCACGACCTTGGGCGCACTTACGAAATCAAGGATCCCGACTTCCGCTTCGCGACTTTGGCCCGCTCACCCTGGACCCGTTTAGGCATCTGCACGGCCTCGCGCACCTACGCGGCCTCACTTGCAAGCAGAACCCTTCTCCCTCTTCGGACCAATCTGAGCCTGCGACCAGTCCGTCGCCCCGATATGCCTACACCTCAGCACTCACGTGCGTTCTCCAGGACTTGGCTAGCTACTGGCATTACAGCCTGCGACCACGAGCCCTTTCCTCGGACTCTTCTTTCTTTCTTGGACAAGAACCTTTCTCCACCTCGAGATCACCTCAACGAGACTCTGATACCACTTGTTATGAAATTCTTGGAGAAAGAAGAGCTCTTCTTGAGCTTCTTGGAAGAGAGAGAGAGAGGGGGAAGAGACAGGAGTGGTAGGAGAGGGAGCGTGCTTACAGGAAATCCAATTCCTTTATTCAATTGGGCTTAAAAGAGAGGGTTCCTTTTACAACATCCCATGCGTCCTAATATATAGGAATTAGATGCCGTTGTGATGTCTTGCGGAACATCTTAAGTAAAAATCGGACCAATACATTACAGGTACTTTAAAAGTCAGGTATGAAAAACAAGGTTTTCCCATGTCGTGGACATCCTATGCAAAGTTGAACTAAATCATTCAACCAAACTTAACCTGATAGTTAGATGCTTTGACTCTAACTACAACTGTCTTGGATTCAAGGCCGTTTCATATATGAGTGCTCGTATGAGTTTGAGGTAAGAACTAAATCCAGCTAGCTTGGGGTGGTCCGGTCGACTTTTTCAGCCTGTCCTACTTGGCAGAGCTGGGTTGGGCCAGGTTGTAAAACAATATGGGTAAAGTAGAGATTGTACAAGCTCTGGCATGTAGCAGTTCGTCATATTGCATAATTACATTTGCAATTCTTTTATGAACATGAAAAAAAAAAAGATCTTCAGAAATTGGAAGGCACCGAACCTGTCTCACACCTAAAGCAGCCTGCAATGGTGTCATGGTATTATAAGGGATCTGTACGCCAACTCCATAGATTAGTAAGTTTTCTTGAAATAATTGGTGAGTTAGATGCATACACTGTAACAACGTTACCTTTGAGGTGGCTAGCTCCCATAGTACAATGGCAAAGCTGAAGATATCCACTTTCTGGTCATAGGGCTGATGATTGATTACCTACAGAAAGCACAGAAATGACCTTGGAGATATTAATAACATGTCAAATAACCTTAAAAGATCAACTTAAATGTTTGAATGAATCGATCCAGAAATGTATTTGTAATCTAAACTAAATATATCGATACGACAATACCACAAGGCGGCAATTTTGAAAATACACAGAAAATGAAATTGGACATAAATGCAAATATTTTCATACTACTTGTAAAATTACTCATCACTACATGTGATGCAACATACTCCATACTATTTTAGACTATAAATGAATTTATCAATATCACAAATATTATTATTACCTTATTATTAGGGTTATTATCATTAACATCTAATGAGATTTGGCTAAATTTTTCATCCAATTTCTAGTAAATCAAAAGATAAATTAGTCATTTACATTTAAAATTGATTTCTCAATATTTTAATTTTTTTTTTAATTTCAATTAAATTATTTTGAAGTAATGATTAGATAAAAAGTCATTTAACTTTTTTAAGTTTATGTTGCAAAATAGATAATGATTAGAAAGCTGACGGAGACAACATTGATGCAACTGCCACTATCGATGATGAATTTGCAATTTTTATCTTTCAATTTGGTGTAGGTGTGAAAAATATAAGTCCTACGCCAATCATCAACAGATCGGGGGTGTGACAGTGCACATCTCATCACACATAGGGGAGTGGGGTCCTATTTCTGGATGCAATGGATGACATCAGTATCATCCTCATCCTCATCAAAGAATTCACCATCAGTATCCACCTGGTGAATGAGGTCAGCCTCATGCTCAAGGTCATCTTCAGTAATCTCCTCAATAATAATGACCTTATGAAAGCAAGAACAATGGGAGGCAATATAGCCATATCCTTGGCATCTAAAGCAATTGGTCCCTAGGTGGTCCTAGGTGAATCAAGGATTAGAGACTTGCCTGTATTGTCAGGAAGGAGCTAGGGTGAACCAACAGTGGTTCGGCTAGTAGGGTTAGGAAGCGGCCTAGAGGTAGAGGCATAGGGGCCCGAGCTCCTAGAGGGTTTAAAAGAGGATTTGACATCCTGGTGACGTGTAGGATGTTGAGCTTTAGAATCCTCAAGGTCAAGTACCAAACTAAAGTCACTTTCCAGTGTAGTGATGTTTCTAGCAAATAGTTTGTTGCGGAGATTCTCACACAACTCAGCACGAAACATGGACAGAATATGGGCAGGTATGGTGGTGGTCTCACCATTGCATCGATTCATGAAATCATCAAATGCAGAAATATAGTCCCTCACAGATTTGCTACCCTGAGTCAGTCTATTCCACCGATCTAAGAGTCAGGGGAAAAAGGAGGGTGGGAGGTACTTTTGCCTAACCTCACGCTTCATGATTCTCCAGTCGGTAATAAGGTACTCACCACGAGACTCCTGTGGGCTCAAGAAAAATGGCACGAATGCACGAATCTCGCTTTACAGCCATAGGATTCCATTTCCCTTAAGTCAGATTGAAATTAACCAGATTTCCCCTGAGGGTAGGTCAGGGTTTATAGATCTGGGGTTCTTACTTCCTATGAGCGCAAGCACTCATAGTTAATTACCCCTCTTACTATGTAAGAGAGAACTCTCGATTAAGGATGAATAAATTTTAGATATTTTTAGTCTCAATAATGGGGGAAGTGGAGGTAAACCCGATCAAAATCCCATGGTTCCGTCGTCCCGGGTATACTGTAGGTTTCAGTCTACCAACACTAATAATCATTGATCGTAGTGTTCAGGGAATCTGATTAGCAGCCACGGGTTGCCTCCTCTAAGGGATCCCGAGTAGACTGAAGTGGAGATGTGTGAATTTTAGTTTTAGTTTAATTTGGGTTGGGGCTTATTGCTCTATTTATGAGTTGCCCAAGAATTTGATTTAGAATAGGGATTACTGCTCTATTTTTGAGTTGCCCAAACATGGGTCTTACAACCTAACTCTATAACGAGGCTGCCCGCGAATTTTAATTATTGGTAGGACTTATGGCTTCCCTTAGGAAGTAATCCAGATAGTTTGTTTAGTTTGGGGCTTACGGCTCCAATTAGGAGTTGCCCGGAGAATTTCAGTTGGATAGGTCTTATGGCTTCCTTAGAAATTATCTATTTATGGGTCTTACGACCTAGCACTATAAGCTAAGCGGCCCAAGTTGTGGGTCTTACAACCTAGTCCTTTTAGACTAGGATGCCCGAGAATTTCAGTTGGATAGGTCTTATGGCTTCCTTAGAAGTTGTCTAACGGTGGGTCTTACGACCTAGCCCTGTAAGCTAAGCGGCCCGAGTTGTGGGTCTTACAACTTAATCCTTTAGACTAAGATGCCTGAGCGAGGAGTCTATGCCTGAGCGAGGAGTCTAGGGCTGTATTATCACCTAAACGTTTCCCTCGGAGATCAGACTTACGACTTCTATTAGAAGTGGCCGGGGGTTTTAATTGGGAGTTAGGAGTTAGGTCAATTTTCACCTAAAACTTTCCCTTAAGATCGGGCTTACGACTTTCCTAAGAAAGTTGCCGGGTAATGGGTCTTACAACCTAATTCTTATAAATCAGGCTGCCCAGTAATGTTGAGTTTGATTATTTGTTTGTTAAGTTGATTTGATTTTATGATTTTTACACTTCGGGGATTTGAAATTTGCTTTAGTGTTTTAATTTGTTTTCTTGAGAGCTCATAACTTGTTTCTTACTACAATGTGGCTCTACTAGTTTTTCAGTACTTTAGCTTTTCTTGCTTCCCAATACTTTTGTTTTACTAGTAGTAGCTAGATTTATTCAATTTATTTATGATGCATTGACTGCTCATTTATTTGTTTGCAGGTTCGCAGCCAATGATTGCAGCAGTCAGGGCTTGCAGTTGCAGATGCTAGAACACACAGATAGCTGCAAGGGATCGTATAGGAGGGACTTTGGAGAATTCACAAGAGTTTAGTTTGAGTGCAATTTGTCAATGTTAATTAATGCAAATAATATTTCTTTTCCTGCATTTTTTTTAAGATAAATTTAATTAATCAACTAACCAAAAATAAAAAAATTTCTAGTTAATTGTATTAATTTCGATCTTTAAAATTCTCACATTTTAAAATTATAAAAATTTTAAATTTCTCTTATATATATATATATATATATATATATAAATTGCATAGGGTCTTCGATTTCAAACCATCCCACCAGGATCTAAGATCGACTGCGTGAGGTCTTCAATTTGGAATCATCCGCCCAGATCTAAGATCGATGGCGCGGGTCTTCAAAATTTTAAAACCATCTGGCCGGATTAAAAATCGACGGCGCATGTCTTCAATTTCAAATCATCCCGGTTGGACCTAAGGTACGATGGCCGGAGTCTTCGACACTTCAAAATTTTCTCTCTTTTTCTTTATCTTTTTTTTTGTGCAACATTATAGTATAATATATATATATATTTATATTATATAATATATTATAATATAATATATAACATTATATTATAATATATATTATATATGATATATCAAATAGAAAGAGAGGGAGAGCCCGATCGGGCATGGCTCGGAGGCGGAAGCCACGCACAGGGGAGAGGGGTTTGGCGTCGGGCGTTCGGGCTCGACTTGCTGGAGTCGACCGACGGGGTCGGTCGGCGTCGGATGCAGGTCAAGGCGTGGGAGGCAAAGTCGAACAGCGATAGGAGCTGAAGCAGCTACGCGTGAAATTCCTTCCTCTTGCAAAGGAGCAAAGTCGGACAACCAGAGGGAGTCGAAGAAGCGACGGTGCAATCTCTGCACCTTCCGCGCATCAACGAACACAAACAGCAACGATGGAAGGAGAAGATGAACGACGAACCCTAGAAAAAAGCATAACCTCTTTTTTCGTGCTCTCCGTCTCCCTTTTGTCCCTTTGAATTATCTTCCACCGTATGGTCGATTCTCGGGTTGACGTCGAAGAAGGTTGAATGGAGAATGTGCACGAACCTGTGTTCGTCGTAAGCAAGGCCGTAATCTGTTTCTGGGTCAGCCATCCATGCGACAAGTCGGTATTTTGACTTTGGGAGGAGCTGGACGACAAGGAGAGACTTCTCCGATGGTGCTACAGTGAAAAGAATCCGACAGAAGCTGATGGACAGCAAGCTGTCCCTTTAAGGCAGCAGTTTCGAAGCCTCTGGCTGATGAGAATCCAGGAATGGTTGCAGGAAATTTCTGGCAGCAATCTTGGAGAGCAGGAAACCCAACGTGGGATGGGGTTTGGGAGGGATTTGTGGAGGAAAAATAGCACAAAAGCCTTGGGAGTTTTCGGCCAGCAAGGGAGGAGAGCTTGAGGCTTAATTCCAACTTAGGAGTGGTTTTGGAAATATTTAAGGAGGTGGGGAGAAGGGGAATTTCGGCCAATAGAAAAGGAGTTTTGAATTCTTTCCAAGAGAGCAACTTGAATTTTGGAAAGAGTTTTCAAGGGGATCCAAGAGGGGCTGGCGGCACTAGGGATGAGGGAGAGAATTTTGAGGAATTAAATTGGGTTTCTTATTTTAGATTTAGGAAATAGGAAATATTTAATTAGATCCTATTTAATTTGAAATTCAAATAGGAGTTAATTAAGAAGATTTCCTAAAATAGATTTCATGAATTAAGAAAGATTTTAGATTTCAAATCAATTGGATTTGAATGCAAAATCTGTCCAATTTTGATTCAATCTAAATTAGGAAATGATGCATTGGGAGGGAAAAGGAGAGAAGAAGGGGAGAGATGGGGCCGGCAGGTGGGATTTGACCGTGGGGATGGTGGAGGGTTTTATGGTGGCAGTGATGAAACTGACGGGTGGATGGGGAAGGCTTGGAGGCCAGTGGCTGAAGGCTTGGGAGGAGTAATGCGAAAACACAAAATAAGGAACCACGAACCCGGCCTTCTCCAAGGTTGGTGGGTGATCCAATCTCACTCTCCTAGGGATTTCTCTCTCAAATGCTCGTACGATCTCACAAAGAAATCACAAGAGAAGAAAAATTATCATTCATTCATTAACTTTAGAAGAAGAACAAGAGGACTATAAATAGCCTCATACAAAAAAGGACACAAAGATAAAAGACGACCTTGCCCTTAGGGTTTATATACGACTTCCCTTACGCAAGGGGTAAAACCAGAAAAATAATTACAATATAAATAACAAATAACATAATAAAACAAATACATGAAATAACTAAAAACACATCGACTCGATCGTGGTCGTAGATCGACGGCCACGCCTCATATATTCCTTTCATGCTCTGATGTCCCCATCATTCTCCCGGGGTGGGAGAAAGCTCAACTCCGTCGAGTAAGCGTCTATAGTGCTATCATGGATCTCCAATACGTCGGGGCCAATCTACTGCAGCTCCTCACGATCCAGCCATGTATCCTCTGACCCAGGCTTTCCTTTCCACCTGATCAAGTACCTCCGTCGTCCACCTTCCCTTGTGGAGATAATGTCATCACTTAGAATCGAGTCCACCTTTTCTGCCATGGATGATTTGGGAATATTTTGTGGTGGAGGTGGGCTTGGGTCACACGGTGGGGTCACACAAGGTTGTTGTATGAGTGGATTTGGTGGGTTGAATTCAAGATATTCATATGCAACTAGATCTTT
The DNA here is from genome assembly GCF_001605985.2 of Dendrobium catenatum. NCBI lineage: Eukaryota > Viridiplantae > Streptophyta > Magnoliopsida > Asparagales > Orchidaceae > Dendrobium > Dendrobium catenatum. The sequence goes on from NW_021319579.1 coordinate 468,137, forward strand.
TATTTTAAAGGAGGGATTGATGTTGAATTCTGCAGGCAGATCTATTACATAAGCATTATCATAGATTTCTTAATTATTTTGAATGGTCCAGCACTTTTAGCATGCATCTTCTTAACTGTTCCCGCAGGGAACTGTTCCGGACGAATCTGCACCATCACGGAGTCACCAACATCAAAAGTTTTAAATTTTCGTCTCATATCAGCATATGTTCGTAATCGTTATTGCTCTTTTCAATTTGTCGTGCAATTTCTTTATGAAGTCCATGCATATGAGATGCAAATGATGATGCAGACTCAGAAATCCTATACCTAGGACACATGAGTATACGGTCTAGTGGCAATCTAGGTTTGAACCCGTAAAAATTTTAGAAGGATTTAAACTAAGGGTACGGGTCGCTAAATCAAGGTATACGAGTCCAACTGTGAGGCGTTCGGGTCAGGAGGCTCTAGGTGCTGATCTTAAACATACGAAATGCCTCTAATCGAGGTTGATGGATCGGGTAGATCATCAGATGAGACCGCAACAGGTCTACTAGGCATGGGCTGACTCTCCTGAGGGACTGATTCATCAGACCCAGTGGGAGTCTCACGATCAACTAAGGTGTGTAAAGGTGTGCTCTGGGTTATGGAGGCTATCAGGTTCAATCCCTTCTTGGCTTTAACAAGGTTGGATTTAGGATCATCCGTAACCCGAGGCTATGATGACAAAAGCTTGATCTTTTTGCCCTCATGTTCAAACACGCAGATGTTTGAACGACCATAGATGTGGACATCGTTGTCAAATAGCTAGGGACGACCTAGAAGGATTTGTCGAACATTCATAATCAGCACATCACACCAAGCATGCTCCTTATAACCAGCGAAGGAGATGAGTATGAAGCTTTGTTCCTTTACCTCCAAGGTAGTAGTGTTGACCCAAGCTACCTTATAGGGGTTGGGATGCGAAACGACAAACAGGCCAAGCTTAGACACCATGCTGGAGGAGACAGCATTGATGCAGCTGCCACTATCCACGACGACCTTACAGTTCTTATCCTTGATTTTGGTGTAGGTGTGAAAGTTCGTAGTCTTATGCCAGTCGTCGGTGGTAACAGGTTATGACAGTGCACATCTCACCACGCGGGTGGGAGAATTATCAATTTTCTAGATGTTCTAGATGACAGCAGTGTCATCATCCTCCTCAAAGAATTCACCATCATTGTCCACTTGGTGAATATGATCAACTTCGGGCTCGAATTTCACTTCAGTGATCTCCTCGATAATCGTAACTTTATAGGGACTAAAACACTGGTAGGCGATATGCCCATACCCTTGACATCTAAAGAATTTGGTCCCTGAGTTAGACCAAGGGGTATCCGGAGTGGGAGGCTTACTTCTAATATCAGGACGGGGAGTGGGGGGACCATACAAGGGTTGGGTATTGCTCCCTGGGGTCGGCTGGGCAGTGGGGGTGTGAGGGGTGGAACTACCATGATATATGTAGGAAGGCCTAGAGTCGTGGTGTCGACTAGGGTGTTGGGAACGAGTTTCCTCTATGTCTAACACTAAACTGTAGGCATTTTCGAGGGCAGTGATGTTCTGGTCGAACGCCTCATTACGAAGATCCTCTCGCAACCCAGTACGAAACATGGATAGGATCTGTGCGGGGGTGGTGGAGATCTCCCCTTCGCAACGAATCAGATAGTCGTTAAAAGATGAGATGTAATCCTTGACCGGTTTGTTGCCATAAGTCAGCATATTCCACCTGTCCAACAATCTAGAAAAGTACGAGGGAGGCAAGTACGTTTTCTTAAATTCACGCTTCATAGATGGCCAATCAATTATGGGGTAATCATTCCTGGCTTTCCTAAGGCTCTCTAAGTTTGCCCAAAATTGACTTGCCCTACTCGTGAGCTTCATCTACGCAAAACTAACCTAACTAGCCTCGGAGATGTCATACCACTTAAAGAAACTGTCCATACATGTGACCCAGTCCAGGAAGAGCTGGGGATCGAGTGTGTCATCAAAGGTAGGAGCGTCAACTTTAATATTTTTCATGAGTGGGATATCGGGATCATGACGTGGGTCATGTCCGTGGTAAGGTAATTGATGATTGGCACGATGGTGCCTCTCATCCAGGTCTAGATCATGACGTGGGTCATGTTCGTGGTAAGGAGCTCGATGATTGGCACGATGTTGCCTCTCATCCGAGTAAGTATCATCCCCATACATAGAAGGTGGTCTAGATGGGGTGTAGGGAGTAGGGTGCTCTCTAGCTCGCTTAGTGGTGTTCCTACGAAGTTCAACTAGGTCGGCTTGATTCTCTTTGAGTTGTTGGCTTATGTTGTTCATTTGGCCTACCAACAAGTCTAAGGTCCTTCCTAGTTATTCCAGGTTCATTGGGATTTACTACGGGACACCTAAAGTGACTAGGATGTAAAGGAAAGCAACTTATATGATTAGAACACACTTATGCCTTCAAAATGATTATGGAAAAGGTAAGGACATCAACCTAACAATTTCTAAATGACACAAATGCAATGGTGGAATGATTAAAATACTGAAGGAAAAATCTACCAAGAATCCTAACATATGCAAAAAGAGCATACAATGCTCTGATACCAGATGATGTAGGACTACGATATTTGCAAATGAATTTTATAAAGAACTTATTAGCAATTAAAACAATGAATCAAAACGTAAGAGGGGTCACCTTCGTTTAGGCTAAGTTGCACATCCAAAAGATTTGAGTCCTTAAAATAACATAGAAAACAACAATATGCCAAAGCAATAGTTTCAATAAAATCTCTAGTCTAACAATAAGATAAGTAGACAATGAATGCACTCAAATTCCTACGTTTACAAAGCTTAGCAGAATCAGGCGAATGCGTCTTTCATAACTACAATCAAATCACAAGAAAAATGTTAGACTTAAGAAATACAAGAAAAGGGAAAAGTAGAACCTCCATCAAGGATCGGCGACAATCCTCCACTCGACTATCTCAAGTTGTTCTTCAATAGCTTCAACCAAGGTGTCCAAGATGCGCTCTATGTAGTCTTCCACCGTATGATCGATTCTCGGGTTGACGTCGAAGAAGGTTGAATGGAGAATGTGCACGAACCCGTATTCGTCGTAAGCAAGGCTGTAATCTATTTCCGGGTCAGTCATCTATGCGAGAAGTCGCTGTTTTGACTTTGGGTGGTGGTGGATGGCAAGGAGAGACTTCTCCGATGGTGTTACAGTGAAAAGAATCCGGTGGAAGCTGATGGACAGCAAGCTGTCCCTTTAAGGCAGCAGTTTCGAAGCCTTTGGTTAATGAGAATCCAGGAATGGTTGCAAGAAATTTCTGGCAGCAGTCTTGGAGAGCAGGAAACCCAACGTGGGATGGGGTTTGGGAGGGATTTGTGGAGGAAAAATAGCACATAAGCCTTGAGAGTTTTCGGCCTGCAAGGGAGGAGAGCTTGAGGCTTAATTCCAACTTAGGAGTAATTTTGGAAAGATTTAAGGAGGTGGGGAGCAAGGGGAATCTCGGCCAATAGAAAAGGAGGGATTTTGAATTCTTTCCAAGAGAGCAACTTGAATTTTTGGAAAGAAATTCCAAGGGGATCCAAGAGGGGCCGGCGGCACTAGGGATGAGTGAGAGGATTTTGAGGAATTAAATTGGATTTCTTATTTTAGATTTAGGAAATAGTAAAGATTTAATTAGATCCTATTTAATTTGAAATTCAAATAGGAGTTAATTAAGAAGCTTTCCTAAAATAGATTTCGTGAATTAAGAAAGATTTTGGATTTCAAATCAATTGGATTTGAATTCAAAATCTGTCCAATTTTGATTCAATCTAAATTAGGAAATGATGCATTGGGAGGGAAAAGGAGAAGAAGGGGAGAGATGGGGCCGGCAGGTGGGATTTGACCGTGGGGATGGTGGAGGGTTTTATGGTGGCGGTGATGAAACCAACGGGTGGATGGGGAAGGCTTGGTGGTCGGCGGCTGAAGGCTTGGGAGGAGTAATGAGAAAACACAAAATAAGGAACCACGAACCCGGACGTCTCCAAGGCTGGTGGGTAATCCGATCTCCCTCTCCTAGGGATTTCTCTCTCAAATGCTCATACGATCTTACAAATAAATCACAAGGGAAGAAAAATTATCATTCATTCATTAACTTTAGAAGTAGAATAAAAGGGCTATAAATAGCCTCGTACAAAAAAGGACTCAAAGATAAAAGACAACCTTGCCCTTAGGGCTTGCATACGACTTTCCTTAAGCAAGGGGTAAAATAAAAAAAAAATAATTACAACATAAATAACAAATAACATAATAAAACAAACACATGATATAACTCCAAACACATCAACTCGATCGTGGCCGTAGATCGACGGCCACGCCTCATATATTCCTTTCATGCTCTGATGTCCCCATCAATGAGCCTCGTGACCAAACACATTTTATGGGCCACAAGGTAGGTCTCGATCCTGCCTAAGTTGCTGGGGCGGGTAAGGGGCATGGGGGTGACCCACTGACCCTCATGATGGGCCAAATCATCTACAATCAAGGAGGTGACCTAGATGGTGTGTAAATAGAGCAGACTCCGAGCTCTATCAAGGTTGTCAAGGCGTTTTGTTGTGAGCCGATGAAATTCAGCAGCATCGGCTTGGTCAACCCTAACTTGTTGGGTTAAGTTGCCTATTTGACCCACCAAAACATCTAGAGTTCGATGCAACTGTTCAGGGTCCATGGGATGACAACTAGGTGACACACTAGATGTTAAAGGAAAGTGGACAACACCTAGACTTTGCAAAGAAAATGACACACAAGTAAAAGTCAATGATATGTTGATGTAGAAATGCAACTAGAGACTAAAATAAAGGTAAATAGGATGGATTCTAGCACATGCAACTAGGGTAACCATGCTCTGATACCAAATGATGTAGGACTAGCATATGAGAACTTGCATTATGAAATTAAACATAAGTTAAATTTAAAATTAGCAAGCTATTAATCATGGGGATGCTTAAACAAACTTCAAACAAGTAAGAAAGGCAATCCACAAATAGTAATTAATCACAACCAAAGTTCTAGAATTCAAGAAAGATAAATCAAATTAACAACTTAGCTAACATGGGTTGGCAAAAAAAAAAAGATCCAACATTTAACATAGATTAGTCACTACGAGAGCCATGCACTCAATGATTTAAGAAGCTAGCAGATTTAAATTAACAAGAAAGTAGTGATGCCGCAGAGAATTGGACTTCAAAAAACCTACTTAAATGTATGAGGTAAGAGTAGAAAGACTTAGGTATTTGTGTCGCAAGGAAGCTTCCTTCAAATGTGGTGGGGTCTCAGCCCGTTGATCTTCAAATGCTCGCTCCGTAGTGTCTTCCTCGTGTCTTACTTCACAGTGGAGAAGAAGAGATGCTGGCCGAATTTAGGAGGGAAGCCACGATTTTTGCTATTTGGGAGAGATTAGGAATGGTATGAGGTTAATTAGAGTGGTGGGGCTTAGGGGAATGAGAGAGTGGTATTGGAAAATGGAAATTTTGTTTTGGGAAGGGAAGATAAAGTTAACTTTGCAATTAATGGGTCAACTTCCCATTAATTAACTTGAAGAGTTCCAAGAGTGAGACAACCATGGGGAAAGGGAAGGAGTTGTGGCTTTTCCAATTCCCAACTAATTTTGAGAATGAAAATAAGGAGGGTTAATTAATGGGTCAACTTCCCAATAATTAACATGAAGAGTTCTAAGAGTGGGCCAACCATGGGGAAAGTGAAAGGGTTATGGCTTTTCCAATTCCAAACTAATTTTGAAAATGAAAATAAGGAGATGAGATTAATAGGTAAACTTCCCATTAATTAACATGAAGAGTTCCAAGGGACAAGTGGTAGGCTTGCCGTGGGCGGTGGAAGGGGAAGGGGGTTGACCGTCGGTTAGGGAGGAAGAAGAAGGAAGGAAAGGGGAAGAGATACAATGGGAAAACCAAGAGCTCACCTTAATGGGTTCTTGGGTACTTCACCTTCTCCTAAGGCTTCACCACTCCACCACACTCACTCTCACACAAGAGAAAAGAGCTAAAATCAGAATTCATTCAAAATTAATCTTCATTCTCTTACAAGGGGGAGGGAGAGAGCCATATATATAGGCACCACCACATGACAAGATAAAAGACACAAATGCCCTTGGGCTTATACATTAAGAAAAAGTTTACCAACTAAATTAAACCACTTACAACACACATAACAACTAATAATATAAGGACTCAATCGTGGTCGTTGATCTACAGCCCCTTCTATGATAAACATTCCATGTATTGTGGATGAGGGAGTATTGGCCGAGAGTGAGTGGGTGCCTTCCACCTTAGACAATAGTGGACCTATTATATGCCCCATTGTGCTGATGAGGAAAGTATTGACTAGAGGTAAATTGGGTTAAACAATGCTCCCGAGAAAATAAATTAGATAATGGACAAAATAAAAGTTTTGATAAGCTATAGAATAGATGAAAGTTATGATTCTATCTACACCACTTTAAGTGTTAAGAAAATTTGATGATATCAAGACGATAAGAATTGTTTGTACTTTCCTATGATGCATGCATGCCATTCCTTGTTCTTTTAATTTATTATTATTTAGAATTGCAATTAAACATATAATGTTATATTGATAGCTCACTATTATTTTTAATTAATAATACAAGATAAAATATTGATAATTGAATGAGTAGGAGAAGAGAAACTGTGTACCATCAACTTGGAGCTTCAACTAATAGGTATTTGAAATTTCGAAATGTTGAAATAAATACATTAAATTTGCTGTTATTAAATGAATTTTGATAATTTAGCAGCTCTTTTAATATATTGAAAGCTATTATGAGAAAAATATATGAATAATTATTTTGATATAAGGTAATGTTAGTAAATGATATTTAAAATGTTGACCGTGTATTTATTCCTATCATGACAATTCCAAGCTACGAAGCTGGCTTGTAATATTTTAGTCCTTTGACCAATCAAAAGGAAAGGATCAAGACACCACAACATTGATATTAAAGATAAAGTCCTAGAACAATAAACCAAAAAGCAATGGATGAATAGATGGAAGCATTAGGCATAGAGATTAGTGCTACGGGATACTTGAATTGGGTCGTTGTATATCTCAGAGATTGGTTTTGGAGATGATCTAAGTTGGGCTATTAGATTCTAATTGAGGCTTTGAGATTAGTGCTGATTTCCTCGAGCTAAATTAAGAGGCCACCATTAATCTTGTGAAAACTATGTAGATCCAAAAAGTTGTCAGCATATCAATAAGAATTTATACTACTATAATATTGGATACAGCGCAAATTAACAATATATGCCCTGAGAGTTTTTCTAGCAATATTTAACTTGTTCCCACATAGAAAATCAATTTGCTGTTAATTTCAATAAATCTAGTCATAATTTTTTTAAATGGTATATTTATTAATTATAATATTGGATCCAAATACTCTCGCATTTTGTGAAGTCTTATGATCATGATGATATGATGAAACTATCCATATGCTTTAAGGTAAAAACTGATAATCTAGAAATGCAAAGATGTAACTAGGAGGATGTACAATTTTAATGGAATAATAAAAACACTATTCAATTGACAATAGAAACTAATAGCTGATAACTGATATATCCTCAAAAAATCGTCTTGATAGGGCATGAATCTTGAGGCAAAATCTAAGCCGAAAACATAAAAAATTAAATCCGGGATCACCTGAACTCCGATTTCAACAAACTAATAGTCAAACTGAGCATCTCGAAAATACGAACACAACGACACCAAATTCGACTCAATCCGAGCCCAAATGAGTCCAAATCAAGGACCCGAAGCGCTATTGGAAAGTTCGAACCACAGTTTGAGTTACCAAACGGTTTCCAAACATAACATGCTTATAGTCGAATCGAGCGGCTCGACGAGACGAATCCAACGAGCCCAAGGTCACCAAATTCCAGCATCATTAAGACCTTCACATGTCTGACGAACGGTACACGATCAAGGGATTCAATATCGGCTGTCCATCCAACCACTTCCCATTTACCCCTGATCTCTCACCTATTTACAGGTCATGCAACTCCATAATATCTATAAATAGACCCCTCATTTCTCTTGAGAGGGGACCCAAGCAAGAAGAAGAATAATAATAAGAAGAGAAGAAGAGAAGAATAGGAGGAAAGAAACTCCTCGACCACCGTCGGAATTCTGCCCGACGCCCGAGTGATGCCGAAATTATGCCCGATGCCCAAGTGACGCCGGAATTCTGCCCGACACCCAAGTGACGCTGGAATTATGCCTGACGCCCAAGTGGCGCCAGAATTATGCCCGACGCCCAAGTGACGCTAGAACTCTGCCCAATTTCCGAGTGATGCCAGAATTCTGTCGGACGCCCAAGTGACGCCGGAACTCTGCCCGATTTCCAAGTGACGTCGGAATTCTAAGTGACTTTGAATTCAATTCGAATACACAACTTGTGTATAACTGGACTTCAATCTGTAAGTAAATCATTGTAATATGATCGTCCTAAATTCTAAGGACGAGTCAACCTCTTGTATCTGAAGCAAACACTAGTGGAACTTTTCAATTGGGTGTGGCCCCGTGGTTTTTTCCCTTTCCAAGGTTTTTCACGTAAAAATTCTGGTGTTATTATTTCTCCCCTGTTTGTGTGCTAGATATCCGTACAACGCTGAGATGAAATTTTTCTAACTCTACCGCAGCGTATATTCTAGTTTGTAACACTTATAATATTAAATTTAAAGTAAATTAAATTCAAATCATATGATTTGTAATAAGTAGGATTTAATGTCATCAAAAAACACTCTCAATATGAAAAACAACTCACTCATGCATGCTAAAGCAGAGATAAGATTGCAATAAACTATTAATTCCCATTTATACGGAGTTACCTAAACATAGTTCCTAAGTATGACATATCAAAAACTACCCAAGCATATGTAGTTTTCCAAGCATGAAGTGAGATTTTCCAACCAACATATATTCAATCAGAATTTTCAAGCTAAGGATTACACCTTTTAAGAAGCATCAATCAAAACTCTATTTGCTACATATTCTCCTTCGATGAATTTTGACCTCCTAGATGTTACAATAGGAAATAAGGAAACTCTCCTCATTAAGAACATGTTGATGTCATGTCAAAACAACTCCACGTCACTGGTTGTCTACTGTGCACGGCAAGGAGCTAAATTTTCCACCAAAAGATAGGTAGATGATGATACAAATAAGTTTAAAAGGACCTGAGGTGGTAGGTCTCAGTTTTAAGTGGTTGATAGTGAGATTTCTAATGGTTAAGGACTGTTTTAAAATGCCTAACAGCTGTTTTAAGCAGGGACGGTAAGCTGGAGGTGTACCAAAATACTAGTGCAGCATAGAAACAATGTAGACGTCACAACAAAGGCATAAGGAGAGAATTCTAGGAGGAACTGGTCTTGAAAGAATAGGTCTCCTCTCTGAAACCAAAAATTAGTGCAGTATGAGAGATCATAGACGCAATGAAAATTGTTGAATCAGCAATTTGATATAAGAAATCTGAATTCAGAATTCAGAGGATTCCAGGGAGGGCACGAAGAATTTAAAGTAGATATTGTGCTACAAGCAAGTAGGAAAGAAGCTGACCAGTAACAGGAGAGAAATAAAGAATGACAGGGAAGGAGACAGGAGGAAGAGTCAGAACCACAGGAATTATGCTGGGTGAAATTGAAGAAATAATGGGAACTGAAAGGATGGAAAGAAGCAAGAGAGAAATGTTACAAGGCACAGGAATTGCAGCATGAGAATTAAGGGGGGAGAGAAGGCATAGTAAGAGAGGGGTTAAAGGGGTTGAAGAGGAAGAAGAGAGAGAGGGAGAGACAGAGAGAGAGAGAGAGACGTGAGAAGTTAGGCTTGAGTAAAAATCAAATATTCTTAGGGTCCATTTTTATAGAGCAAAAAGGTACTTGGGGCAATTATAAAAACCATAATCATGATAAGATTTAAAAAGATACATAAAATAATCTAAAAAAATATGAGCAAAATGTTTTCTTATGGCATCAACAAATTAAATCAAAACAATAATTGATCATGCCATCAATGATGCACATGCAACTTGATTAGACAGTTGCTATCACATAATCGGTGTGAATATCACAAAATTTTAGAAAACCAATGGTTTGATGCATGTCTACGAGCCATCAAGAATGGAATCAAAAGTCCTTTTTTATCAGATTACAAAATGGTTGTTATCAATAAAACCAATGAAAAAAAAAATTGATAAATGGTGCAAAGAGAGCACACCTCAGGTGCCATCCATCTGTACGTTCCTGTTTCTGCAGTCATGACTCCACCTTGGTTTTGAAAACGAGCAACACCAAAGTCTGCCACTTTGACAACCTTGGAACAAAGGAACCAGGTCAGTATCAAACACACAATGGAAACGACAAGTCTGCAGCTTCTACTGCATAAACACACAAATGAAAAAAAAATGTATGAAATTAATAACGACATGCTTGCTGTACGATCAAACTTCTTAAATAATAACCAATGATGGAGGCAAGGGTTGATTCGGCAAGCCTACACATACTGCAAAGGAGTTGGGGAGCATATGGTTTCTCGAACCCAAACTCGTTAAAATGCCATTAGCCAATCAATATTTATGAAGCTACATATGGTTTCTCGAACCAAGCAATCACCTCTTCAAGCTTTTCATGGCAACCCTCTACCAAGCTTCATATAAAACGTCATTGTATAATTAATATAAGATCTATAACTAATATTGGAGTATCTTTTAAAGCACTCAAAGCACCAAGGGGCAATTTGGGATCATTTATTTCATATTTGAGTTTTCAATTTACTTTTCTTATGTTATTACTTGAAGCAAAAACAAATTTTATTTCAATCATGCACTTAATCTTTTTTAAAAACTAAAAAAGAAAAAACAACATGACCATAAAAATACAACTGCAATTCAAGACAAATAAAAGTTTGGTTTTTTGCTTCAGTTATTTTTATTATTAAATCTTTTATAATAAAATATTATAATATTAATTCTATATATATTTATATTTTTTATGATATAATTCTTTGTATTGATAATTCTTATAATATCATGAATTTTATATTTTTATACATTATTATTATGATTAATCATATAAATGAAGGACTTTGAATGATATCTATAAAAAAGATTAAATCCAAACATAATATTGTTTCATTTTTTATTGATTTAGTTTAAATACATTTATTGCCTCGAAATGTAATAATTTGTTATATGGTCTAGCAGTCGAGTGTTTTATGTGATTTCATTTGGCCCAAATTCATAGCACATTGTTTGTTGAAAGAAAAAAAAATCTATTTTGGAAACTTACAAAACATGCAAAAAAAATTTCTAAAACTTTAAGATAGCTAAACTTGTTTTAAATAAATAGACAAATTGGCAAATAATGTTCTATTACCATTTTAACTTAATTTTTAAAAACAAAACATAAGAACCCTAAATAGGCTCTAAGCTAACTTAAAGCTCATTTAAAGTTAATAGGCGAGGGTCAATCAATAGTACATTTACAACATAATTTTAATAAAACTAAAAAGAACATAAGTAATAATCTCATTCTCATATACCCGAGCAATTTCCCACTTCATGTAAGAACACTCCGAATCACCCATCACTTCACCTTAATTAAAAAGCTTTTTGAAAGAAACGAAATTATGCATTAGACATAACAAAGTGCTATATACAACACCGATAATTTGAGTCAACCAAACCATTACATCATGAATGCCCAACAATGGGATCCATGCTTTGCCACTTAAGCCAGTGCTCTGATATCGCTAATAAGGGAGTGTGAAACAAAGGTGGATAAATTTAGCTTAAGGCACCAAGGTTAAAATCATTTTAATCCAAAAATAAAAATAGATATGGGAAGAAAAAAAAAACATATTTTTAGCAATTTGAAATGAGAATAAACCTAGTATACTCGCATACATCAACAAATTCCTTGCATATGTAGTTGAAATGCAAGTCCAAGACAAGCAAAACATAGATCCCATTGCATAACCCTGCCCCTCCCTCACAAAAGATACTTGGATATTAGGATAGTCGTATCTCTCTCTTTCTATCATCTATAAAAGTCCTTCCACATACGATACAACCTTAAATACCCATGTAAAAAATGTTTTTTTAAATACTCTACAAAATTAGGTAACTTACATCCATATTCCTCCCTCTTTCTCTATATCCCCTCCCTATGTTTCATCTCTCTCCCCTTCCCTCACTTGTATTGACCTTCAATGGTGTGATATAACCTTTAATACATGAGGATGATAATGGGTGCCCGCCCCAATAAGCTCAAAATGAACCTAAATCTGCTTCGCAATCAAATACTAAAACTTGCACTCAAATTTGATTGGGCAATTAAAAATAATATCTTATAATCTTTGTGGATGGTAGCGAATACACATCGGGGTACTAACTAATATAAGTTGAGAAGAAATAGACATTTTTTAACCCAAATAATCTTTACCAACACAAAAAATAATATGATACGCCAAGGGAGGTACCTTGTCAGCCCAGACCGACCTCGGTCAGCCCAGCCCTGACCAAACCAACCCTTTGGGGGAGATTTTGGACCCTCTTGTGGGTCCCATGGGAGCTATTATTCATTATGTAAGGAGGTGGAATCAAGAGGAGTTCTTTAGGAAGGCTTCCTGATTACGTTTATGCTATTTATGAATGTTTTAATTGTTTATGAATGTTTCTTAATTGTACTTATGTTGTTTAGAAAGGTTCCAATTGTGCTTATTGAGTGTGAGGGCTATTTAAGGGGGAGTTTTGTCTAGGGTTAGGATTACATGTGTTGAGTTTATTTTCTAGGATTTCGTGTGAGTTTACTAGTGGAGGCTATGATTTATGGGAGAGCTAATCTACCTCGCAACAAGTATATCAATTGTATCTTTTGTTATTGTTGAGGAAGCAATAAAAAAATCAGCCCAAATATTTTTATTCTTGCATTTTACTTCTATTTATTTTGATGTTTTTACTTCCAAGACGCATCAAATTGGTATCAAAGCAAGGTTTTAGAGAGATGGCAGCAAAGAAGGTGAATGTGATGAAAGCTAAAGTGGAGCAAATCAAATATAGGATGGAGAAGTGCTCAACCATCAAAGAAAAGTTTTCAACCCTGAAGAATCGAATGGAGAGCCAATTTCGAGGGTTGGAGGAAATGGTAAGGAAGCTCATGGAGATGCAATCCAAAACTCCACTAACGATTCTGATCACTAACCCTAACCAAGATTTGATCGGGATTCCCTTGGCCGAATCTAAAGGAAAGTAGATCAGAAGGAAGGAGTTCGACGAGGAGAGTTTCTTTCATCAAGAACTACCTCTTAGGCTCCGATAAGGGGTGAATCAGGGTTTCCGAATAGGGGGACAGCAAGAAGAGAATTTTTTGGTGGGGTGGCATGGTGGTCAACTACTATGGGAGGCATTTCAGGCAAAGGGGGTTGGCGACAAAGATGGAGGGGGTCAAGCTGAGCCATAGTGATCGAGTCATGTAAGGAGGATGGAAGAGAAGAGGGATTCCCAACCTCGATGCAGGAGGGGGGGGGGGTTGAGGGATAGGAAGTTTGAGTGGAGATGCTAGGGTAAGGAAGTTGAATATGCCAAAATTTGAAGAGGATACCCATGGGTGGGATGAAAGAGGACTACAACTTCCAAGCATGTATGAACTGAGGACTTGGATGCTGAATGAGGAGGTCAAGACAACTTCAAAAATGGTGGATGGTGTTAAGAAGACTTAGATTAAGACAAGAGTCACAATAATATCAGATGGTTGGTCAGATATTCGATATAGAATTATTATTAATTTCTTGGTCAACAATCCATAAAGAACAATTTTTTTAAAAATCGGTGGATGTATCGACCGAGAAGGACAAGCTTATAGCTGCAGGGCTTTATCTAGAGGGTAAAGCTATAGATTGGTTCCAATGGAGAGAGGATAGATATTTCATCCACACTCGGGAGGAGTTTAAGGATTGCTTGTTGGAGCATGTCCAAGCCATTCGAGAAAGGAACCTACACAAGCAATTCTTTGTCTTGATAATAGAAGGGACCATCATGGAGCATAAGGAGATATTTGAGTTGTGTCGGGGTGATTTAGGGGGATTTCAGAGGCGGTGGTTGAGGAAAATTTTATGAGGGGCCTAAAGTCCAATATACGGGCAGACCTCCGATTGTTTTGACCGAAGGGGTTGAGGGAGATGATGCGGCTAGCCCAAATAGAGAAGGATCTGAGACATATAGAGAGGACCAGTAGGAGCGGAGTCATGGGAGGCTCCTACAAGAGTGTCTCGACTTCCATGGTACCGAGGACCCAGACGGAGTCATTTCAGCAAGAGGCACCGAGGGAGAAGAGTGAGGGAGTTCTCCCCGAGGCCAACTTCAAGCGTCTCATAACGGCAGAGGGGCAAGATAAGAGAGAGAAGGGTTTGTTCTTTCGATGGGATTAGAAGTATGCACCAGGCCATTGGTGCAAGGATTGCACACTCCAAATCCTTCTGGTTTGTGAGGAGGAAGCAGAAGCGAGAGGAGAGCACCTACACCCCGATGTAGTAAGATTTATTCCAAATCATACCATAAATGTGATGGGACAAATCAGGAAATGGCTAGTGGTGGTTATGATAGATAGCGAGGCTACTCACTTCATCTCAAACTGGGTCGTGGACCAATTGGGATTGAATGTGGTGCACACATGGAGCTTTGGAGTCATGGTGTGGATAGGGAAGGTAGAGAAGAGGAGGATTTGCAGGAGGTTGCTACTAACACTCCAAGGCATATAGATAGTGGAGGATTTTCTTCTCTTGGATTTGGGAGCACTAAAGTGATCCTAGGAATGAAGTGGTTACAGACAATTGGGGAGCAAATATGGGCCGAAAATTTTTGACTATGGAGATTTAGGTGGAGGGGAAGAGGGTAATGCTGCGAGGAGATGCCAACCTGAAAAAATATTCCTTTTCATGCATAGCCACAGCTGGAGTACCTAGGATACGTGGTAAGCAGAGCAGAGGTAGAAGAAGACCAGTCCAAGATTGAGGCTATGTTGGATTGGCCTTTACCTAAGAACCTGAAGGAGTTAAGAGGGATCCCGGATCTTGGGTCTCACTAGGCAATACCAGAAGTTTATGCGAGGGCATGGCACGATAGCATGGCCACTAATTGAGCAGTTGAAGAAGGATAGTTTTAATTGGGGGGAAGCAGCAACATAAGCCTTCGAGCAGCTGAAAAAAAAAACATAACCAGCGTGCCAATATTAGCACTTCCTGACTTCAGCAGACCATTTGTGGTGGAGATGAATGCATTAGGATACGGATTAGGGGGAGTACTCATATGAGATCACTGGCTCATTACTAATTTTAGCCAAATGCTCATGACCAGGCCAAGGCTCAAGTTTGATGATGAATGTTTTAGCCATCCAAAAGAGGTGAACCTATTTGTTGGGACAACACTTTATCGTCAGGACATATTAAAGGAGTTTAAAGTTTCTGCTAGAGCAGAGGATGGTAACTGAGGAGCATCAAAGGTGGTTATCCAAGTTACTTGGATATGATTTTGACATCCAGTATTGCAAAGGATTGGAGAACAAGGCTGCATATGCACTATCAAGGAAGACAAACAAACTACAGCTAACAACTCTATCAGTACCTATGGTCCTAGACTGGGAAGCCCTGAGACAGAAGAGCGAACAAGATGGGGTCTGAGAAAGATCAGAGCTGAATTGTTGCATGACCTAGATAGTCATCCTGGTTACACACTAAGAGGGCCCCAACTGTTATATCAGGGGCAATTCATCATACCAAGGACATCAAGGTACATTCCCAAGCTTTGGCAGGAGTTTCATAGCAGCACAGTTGAAGGATACTCAGAAGTTCAGAAAGCCTATAGTTAGTTGTTCGCAGAGTTATACTGGGTAGGGATGCGCCGAGATGTAGAGGACTAGGTGGCGAGATGTGATTTGTGTCGACCACACAAGTACTTCGCCATGACACCAGGAGGATTAGTACAACCTTTAGCTTTGTTGGAGAGGGTGTGGGAGGAGGTGATGATGGACTTCATCAAAGGGTTGTCGCGGTCAAAAGGATTTTCTGTGATACTGGTAGTAGTAGATTGTTTGAGCAAGTATAAACACATCATCCCTCTGCACCACCCTTACACCTCGGTCTCTGTAGCTAATATTGTCATACAGGAGGTGGCGCGCTTACATAAATATTCAGAATCCATTGTGTCAGATAGAGGCAAGGTGTTTCTCAATCATTTATGAAAGGTGTTATTCCATTTACAGGCGACAGTCCTGAACAGGAGCACGATATATCATCCCCAGAAAAACGGGCAAACATAGGTGGTCAAAATAAGCATGGAGACCTATTTGTGATGCGTTGTATCAAATATGCCGAAGAGTTGGGTAAAGTTGTTGCTTGGGTTAAGTATTAGTACAGCACTTTGTACCATTCAACAGCACAAACCACCCCTTTCAGGATTCTCTATGGAAGAGATTCGCCTCATTTGATACATTATAAGCATAGCACTACACCAGCATCTAGTGTAGATCAATACTTAGAGGAAAGGGGAAAGATATTAGTAGAGCTCAAGGGAAATATATTGAGGGGTCAACATATCATGAAGAGGAAGGTTATGAGCACATGAGAAAATTACACTTCAAGCTAGGAGACATGGTTTGCTTAAAGTTGAGACCCTGCTGATAGAAGACACTACCCAAGAGAAGGAATGAGAAATTATCCCCACGATATTTTGGGCCTTATGAGATTTTAGAGCGCATTGGCGCAGTGACCTATCGACAAGGATTTCCATCTTCATCAGCATAACACTCAATATTTCATGTCTCACAGTTAAGGCAAGTGATAGGAAATCACACAGGGTCTTCACTACCCCCGACTTTTACAGAAGACATGGAGGTCACTTTGAAACCCCCAGGAGTAGAAGGGGTGTGTCAAGAAGAAACAAGAACACAAGAGGTACTAATCAACTAGAAGGATTTGCTAGAGTATGAGGCCACTGTGAGCCATACGAGATGTTCAGAAGACAATTCACATCCTTCAACCTTGAGGGAAAAGTGTGTCTTTGGGGGGGCAGAGTATTGATATGCCAAGGGGGGCTGCCATATGTACTGTGATACTCCAGAATATATTTTGGAAGAGTTATTATTTTAATCTTTTAATAAACAACAACTAGAGTTATATAATACCATCTATATGTAATAAACAATACAACATATTCTATAATTTAAAACATCAATGTACGCATCTATATTTATTTTCAAAAATCATATATACTACTCAAGCTCTACATAATTAAATCATAACTACTCTATCCTGAGTACAAAAAAAATAGAATCTGGAGAATCCTGATCAGCCTCACACTTTTATGTTCATTCTTAGACATGTATCAATCACAATGTAAATATGATCAAAATCATCATGTTAGAATCATATGTCATGTTTGTTCTGATGATCATGCAAAGGTATCGTAATATGTACTAAGTATATAGATATCATTAAGTTCATCTATGTCAATACTATGCATCATATCATATTCATATGTATAAATACTATACATTATATCATATCAGAAGTATCATTATCATATGTATAATATTGTGCATTGCATCATATTAGAATCATTATTGTGTATGACAGAACAATAATCATATAATATTAACATGTACATGATTATGATAGGCAGAACAAAGCTATCACAATGATTAGATGCCATCATGGGCATCATATCATTATCATGCACGTTAGTGCTATATGTCGTATGAAATCATCATGTATAAAAAAATCATATGCAGAATAGAGTTGGTACAATAATCATATATCATTATGTAATATGTTCTTTACATCATCATATCATTATCTATTGTATCATGTGAATCATCATATCAAGGAATCATAATATCATATACATATATATATCATAAGCAAGATAGGATTCTAGCTAATTATATCATATCAGTTATCCCTGTATAATATCATATTCAGTAAAATATCAATCATATCATATCGTACTAATCATAATCATAGTAATGTAGCATCATATAAGAGTCGTCACTCCAGCCATTATCATATTATATCCCCTTATACCTTCCATCACATCATATATTGTGTTCATTTAAAGGAAAGTTCATCGGTCCACCCTCATATGCGGTATCCTATTATGTTTCTACCCATCTACATCAGTCTCATTCAGTGGCCAGCCTTTCTTGCATGCACACAATTCATAACAAATATACATGTACATCATACTTCTTGTGTATAGGCAGAATCATGCAAATCATAATAACAATATTCATGAATCAATGCAATACTCATTTTCATATATGCTTACTCAATAAGTGGATCAATACAAATATGCATGTTGTAGCCAATTTGATCATATCATGTAAATTATGCATGTCATATCAATTATGCATGTCATGTCAATCATTTGACCAAATCTCAACGTATTAGTTATTTATCAATTTCATATTTATCTTACTTTTCTTAGAGAGTGCATCAAATATTAAATACAGAAATTTCTAGCGAAACATCAATATGATTATGTCAAAATGTGCAGAATGATCAGATCTATAACATACTAAAAGTTACATGGTGAAAGGTAACTAGAAATTAAGATACTACATCTTTTGTAACATCTAATTAAATAAAATCCCAAAAATCCTATAGAAATCCAAGTCATTGAAAATAGATGTAGGATAATGATAACATATCTAGAGATAAACACCTTTCTTAATTGGCACAATGGACGAAATCAGCTATAGTCTCAAACCCTACTTTCTCTCTCCTCCTCTATTCTTCCCTTCTTTTCTTATCTCTAGGCCAAATGAATGAGGGGTATGGGCTTTGGGGGAGTGGGTTTAGATATTTATATAAAAACTCTAAAATTTGGCCAACAGCAATGTCACACTCCTAAGGATTACTCATTTATGTAATCTTCCCCTAACCCAAGACCCTAGCAAAGCAGTGTCACAGTGCTTTCCACCAAAAAGAGAAGGCAGTGCCACAAAGCCCCCAAGGGCTTCAAATCTTTCTTCCATCATATAGAGAGCTTAATGTTGCATTGCTCCCCACACCAGCACTGCTCCGCCCTCAAAAGCAAACCTAACCTTATCAATTTTCCTTTCAAATTCAATTCCTAAGTCACTTTTTCAATCTTCCAAATCTCAATAAAATTATTCACACTTACAATTCTCATCTGATCCTATTCAACTAATCAGATGTTCTTGTTGCGGGCTAGAATATACACGGCGATAAAGTTAGAAAATTTTCGTCTCAGCGTTGTATAGATATCCAACACACAAACAGAAGAAAATTGTAACACCATAATTTTTATGTGGAAACCTTGGAAAAGGGAAAAATCATGAGGTCACGCCCAGTTGAAAGGATTCCACTAGTGTTTGCTTTTATTACAAATGGTTGACTCATCCCTGAAATTGAGAACGATCAGATTACAATAATCAACTCCCTGGTTGAAATTCAGTTACAAACAAAGATTAGAAATCCAGCGACGTTTGGTGGTCAGGTAAAAATCCGACTTCAATTGACAATCGGACAGAAATCTGGCGTTAGTCGGCTGTCAAACAGAACTCTGGCGTCAATTGGCTGTCGAGCAAAGCTCCGACGTCAGTTCGCAGTTGGGCAAAACTCCGACGTCAGTCAGTTGTCGGACAGAACTCCAGAGTAGGTCGGCTGCCAGGTAGAAGTCCGATGGTGTCGAGGAGTCTAGTGGCAAGAGAGCTCTCTTCCTTCTCTTTCTTTTCTTACATCTCTTCATACTTCCTTGCTTCATTCTCTTTTCTTCTTGCTTGGGTCCCCTCTTATGAGAAACGAGGGGTCTATTTATCGTTTTCTAAGAGTGACATGACCAATAAATAAGAGGAATATCAAGGGTAAACTGGGAGTGGTTTGAATAGACGGCCGATGTTGACTCCCTTGATAGTAGACCATTTACTGGGCATTTGAATTTCTTAATGATATCAGAATTTGATGATCTTGGGCTCATTGAAGGGCTCATTGGATTCATCTCGTCGAGCTGCTCGATTCGACTATAAGCATGTCACGTTTGAAAACTGTTTGGTAATCCAAATTATGGATTGAACCTTCCAAATGCACTTCGGGTCTTTGATTTGGACTCATTTGGGCTTAGATTGAGTTGAATTTGGTGTCGTTGGTTTCGTATTTCCGAGGCGTTCAGTTCCATTGAAAGTTTGCTGGAATCGGAGTTCACATGGTATCCGATTTAATTTTTGAAGTTTCCAACTTGATTTTTCCTCGAGATTCATGCCCGGTCAAGATTATTTTTTGATGATTTATCAGTTCTAATTATTATAAAAGCGATTAAAACATGAACAATCCCACAAAGGATCAAATTGATGCAGCATATATAGTATTAAGAACTCTCAAAAAGGAATCTAAAAAAGAGTTCTTCCTCAACAACAGGACTAGCACAAGTATAAAAATCATCACTGATTTTTATAAATCCACATCAAGTTATATAGCTTATTCATATTAGGAAATCAAGTTAGTGGAGAAACAAACAATGTTAAAGCAGAATTTAAAAACATGGTCCATGGTACTTATAAAGGTGTGTTGGTTAAATGCCTCATCGAGGATTTACAATTTTCTATTATAAAAATTTACAATCATGAGGCGTGACAATTAAGCTACTATTAAGATTGATAATAAATCATGTTCACCATGATAAAACTAAACATGTTGAAATTGATAAACACTTCATAAAGGAGAAAACTAAACAAGGAATCATCAAAGTTAATTACAAACTATTAAAATTCAAATTACAAATATCCTAACTAAATCCCTTGATCAATCACAATTTGACACCTTTCTTTTCTTGCTCAAAGATGGATCAAACATATATTCTTAGCTTGAGGGCGAGTGAATTCATCGCTACAACAGTTATCGATCCATCTAGCAGTAATCAATCCAACCAGCCCACCTTCAGTAAATCATACCAAATATAGTAATTGAAAAGTTGGCAGCCAACTGCTACTCTAGTTACCCCTTGCTTGTGTGATTCCAACAATCAAACGAGCAGGCCAACTGGCTGCTATTAATATGCAAGATTAGCAGATCCAACTCAATAATCCACAATACCTGGCTTTCCAAATATTATCATCCGACCTCTGTGAAGAATGAAATTATACAACTCAACTCAACTCAATTTGAAGTTATTTCTAGTTTTACCCAAAAGATTGTACTTTATCACATGATTAAATCGACCACATTCATTTAATAAAATTTTTAAATAGTTTTAGTAACATGCTTTCTATTAACATGCTTATTTCTTCCATTTAATCATGTGGTCGATTTGGCCTTTAGCTCTCTTCCTATTTTAGAGGACTTGTATCTCCTATAAATTAAGTACCACTTCTACTTTATGAAAAATGAGCATTTCCTTATGGTATTCTCAACTATTTTAAAAAAAAAAAATTTGCCCACCGCAAGCTTGGTATCTAAATGTCTAGAGACCCCGATGAATGGTGTTGCTTTGTCCAATTTACACATTCATTTAAATATGATAAAGTACAATCTTTTGGGTATTGATTGGCTTTGCCATGTGTAAGAGAGTAGAAGCATTAAAAAGGTTATCAATTAAATTTTTATTAAAGTATGAAGAAAAGAAAATATAGTTAGAAGTTGTTTAAAATTGCCAAACTAAACTAAAATCCACTCAATATAGCTCTTAAAATGAACTTAATGGTGATAGTTCATAAAGCAAATCCAATAAAAATCGTCATGATTCATTAGATAATTATTAACAAAAGGTTAGCAACACCAACGGACTATTTTAATATAAATTCTCAATTATTTATTAACCATATCGCAGGGAAATAACAGTCCATGAAATATAAAATTTCATAGTTCAACAAAAAGGTTTAATTTTAGCCTGCGTACCTGGTTGTTGTCCATTAGCAGGTTAGCTGTCTTCAGATCCCTGTGGATGATGTTCTTTTGGTGCAAGTAGTTCATCCCATTGCATACATCAAGGGCAAACTTCAACAACAATGAGAGCTCCAGGATGTTCTTCTGCTTGTGCATATAGTCATAAAGGCTTCCACCATGCATATACTCTGCAAAAAAGAGAATTCAATATGAACTGAAGGCATCAACATTTATGCGCAGAACATAAGGTCGTGTGCATGTATGGGTTCTTCTTAATTATGAAAAAATCCAGAAAATAAGCACCAATATTCACATAGCATACTCACACGCTAATACATAGTCTAACATGAAAATGCTCTTGACCACTCACACGCACCAAATATACCCATGTGAAACAACAACCAAAACATGCCACTCACCCTGCAGATCTGCCACTCTACTACACCAAGCCATATGTACCCAAGCATGTTTGTAAGAATTAAAAAAGCAACTATAATTCTATCATTTTTTTGTTGTTTTTAAGTTTATTTAAAAAATTTAAATCCAATATCCAATCAACCTTCTGATACTATTTAAAAGTGTCAATGTTAAGTTCAGAGCCATATTGCACTATGCCTGCTTAGAGATTCATTCAGTTTTACCAACAGCCAATAATTACATGCAAAAAAAAATGATGACTTCAACAATGACAAATAGTACGATTTAGTCCATATCATGTACGATTTAGTCCATATCATGACCAGAGATCTCAGCTGGATGCTATGTTAATAGTCAAGTTGCATTACACTTGGTGGCAGAGATTCATTCAGTTTAACTTAAACCCAATTACCCAATATTTACAAACGCAAATAACAAAAAATGAATGACTCTTTAGCTGGGTGTAAAATGCTTTAAATGTCACAACTTAGCAAGCCACCATTTGGAACTTAGCTCATCTGCATGACTAGATTACAACCCTTGCATTCCCAAAACTTACACAATCAACCTGTCATCTCAATACTACCCAAGCTCATCCTAAGATCACAAAGATAGTTTTGTCTTAGGTTACATTTAATAATAGTCAGATTTCTATAGATCCATTATCCACAAGCAGTTGGAGGCCTGCTAGTTGAAAAGGGACTCTCACAAGAACAAGAGTCGGAAAACCATCTATCTGCAATATATCAAACACTTTCAGTGTGTATAAAGCATTCTCTCACAAGTGATTCCAAGTTTTTTTTCCCAACTCCTTAGTACAACTGTAACAAAACAAATTGACATGCTACAGAAAACCAAGGTGCAGCAGCTCACCCAATATACCCTTTTACCATCCCAAACCCAGAGCTTAATCCCCATGATGGTCTCTAAAGCAGCACCAACATGCAGGTCTTGTCAACCATGATGCATGGTACAATTAAGAACGGCCTCCAGCATGATAGTTAGCCGCTTATCACAGCCCTCATGGCTGTCCGATTCAAATGCACCATCAGAAGCTCCAGCCCAGGAAATGCCGCCATCACATTTTTCATGAAAAAATCCATACCATTTTGCAACACCTTACACAGTCTCTCTTATGTGTGTGGTACAAGTGAATGAAATACAATATATATATATATATTGAATGTCAACGTTCAATAGCAAATTCAGCTCGTCGGCCTTCTTAAGTTAGAAGATGATAACTTACCAGAGCAAAGTAGTACTTTCCAAAAAAACCTTTGCACAAGAATTGCTCATTATGGTTGTTGAATAACAAAAAAAGTTGCATAAATAACTTTGCTAGTTATTTCCAAGCATCTAGTTTTTTTTTTTTATTTGTTCGTGCAAATCATGCAAATCAAATAAAGCAAATAAGAAAAATGCTAACATACTAATACGCATCCAAAGACATATAACAAAGACTTAAAATGAAGAAGAGATGATAAAATGATTGAAAGGATGCATATATGTCATGCTTACACATACGAAGAATAACTTTAAAAAAAGTAACCCAAATGGCTTCAATACCAATGGTGGTAATTTACGAACTTTCTGATGCGGACCGCCGCCGACCGGCAGAGGAAGAGCCGGCAACCCCGGAGCACGCGGCATCGGCCGGGAAGGAGACCGCGCGGGCCGATCCGCCAAAGGCGTCGCGGGCGCGGGGCTTGAAGCGAAGCGGAGCGGGG